>NC_030423.2:11588902-11688902 GCF_001660625.3 Ictalurus punctatus | reverse complement strand
TAATCTTTATTGATGATGTATGATGGATATAAAAAAGTCTACACGCCCCTGTTAAAATAGCAGGTTTTTGTGATTTTTGTTTCAAAAACATGAAACCAGCATAAATCATGTCAGAACCTTTTCTACCTTTATTTGGAAATTTTAACCTATTATGATTTAAAGTGAAAGAACAATAAGAATCTTTTTTTTGGGGGGGGGGGGGGGGGGGGGGCATAATGTTGCATAAGTGTGTAGACTAACACTTAGTTGAAGCAACTTTAGAATTTATTTTTAACTCGATCAGATTGGCTGAGTATCTCCTGTACCCAGCCCTCTTCAGGTCACCCCACAGACTCTGGTTGGGCCATTCCAAAACCTTGAACTTGTTTTGGTGAAGCCATACTTTTGTTGATCTGGTATTTGGAGCTATTCATTATTCCCTCTACCCTGATTAAAGCCCCAGTTCCAGCTGAAGAAAAACAGCCCAAACATATGATGATGCCACCACCATGCATCCGTGTGGAGATGGTGTTCTTATGCTGATGTGCTGTTTTTTTTTTCTGCCAAATATATCTTTTGGTATCATGGCCAAAAAGTTTAACTTTGATCTCATCAGACCAGAACACGCTTTGGGAGATTGGATGTTTTTTTTTGTTTGTTTTTTAATTAAACAAGGCTTCCGTCTTCCCACCCTATCCCATATCTCTTCATTAGAGATGTGAAGAATTCAGGAGATTGTTGTCACATGTAGGGACCAGAAATTGATGCAATTCTTTTAATGCTGTAGGTCTCCTGGTAGCCTCTCTGACCAGTTTTCTCGTGATCTTCTCATCGATTTTAGAGGGACATCCTGTCCTTAATAGTGTCACTCTTGGGCCATATTTTCTCCACTTGTCGATTATTTATTTAGTGTTCAATGGTATATCAATGCCTTGGAATTATTTTGGTAATCTTCTCCTTATTTATATTTTTCTCTTTGTGGCTCATGGCTTTTCTAGTTGGATGTTACCAAGAAGAAATCAGGAAAATCCTAGAGGAACAGCTGTACTTTATTTGGGGGTAGTCAGCCACTTTAATCGATGTCAGGTGTACTAATTAGTATTTAACATGAGTTTGAACGTGATTGGTTGATTCTGAACACTGTCACATTCCCAGCTCTAAAACGGTATGCACACTTATGCAAGCTGGGTATTTGAAGGTTTTTGTGTTTCATTTTTTTCCCCAAAAATATATTTCTGGGTGTTTATCACTTAATATTTATATGTTACAATTTACAGAGAAATGCATCCAGTCTAATTGGGAGGAACTTCAAGGAACAGTAAGACAATGATTCAAAACACACTGCCAACTCAATAAAAGGACTGTATATTACAAATATTTAGATAAGCTACAATTATTTGGAAAATACACGATGACTCACTTGGGTACTTTTGTACTGTGGACTGATATAAACATTACTGTATTTGAACAGGAGTCACTGTAGATCACTTTGGATAGCACTGAGTCAAGGGTCTCTGCACAACTCCATACTGGAGATCATGCTGGCTCTCATTTCCATGTTGGAGACTATATATGTTTGCCAGATAGGAAAGAATACCAAGAATAAAAATTATATAGCAAGAATCCCTCTGTCCAGACAGGCAGACTCTGATCATATGAGCTCATCTGAAATTATGCTATTCTCCATGATACCGCCAGTATTATTATTTATTTTATCACTGTTGCCAAACTGATAGATGAGAAAAAAGAAACACATATTCTCAACTTCACAATGATGTCAGTGAAATGTTTTTGAACACACCAAGAAATGGGTTCTGGTTTAATATGGCAGTATTTTAAAATAAGAATTATAATTCCATAAAAGATTTAATAAAGAAAAGAAAATGGTACAAGTAATCTAGATCTAATTTGGGGAAAAAAAGAAAGAAAGACCAAACGTATATCGGTTTTAAAGTTGATACAAACACTACAGTAACTGCTTCACCAGCCCAGAGTACTTGCTTTCAATAAAACAAGTCTAAAATAAATTGAGTCCCTTTACACTCCGAGAGTGGATTTTGATGTAACATTTAATTGCCAATAGTGGGAAACTTTACATGTGCAAAAAAAAACAAAAAAAAACAAAAACATTTGACTGGCTGTGTATGTTCAGCAAAAAAAGATCTGGAAAACAATATTGCGATTCTATAAAACATGTATATCCCAGTGAAGACACATTCTTGAGGCTCTTTTAGACCATATAAGGAGCACATTACCTGATCTTTTGCTGTGGACTAGCTCAGCTGGGTTGAGTCAGCTTCTCTGTATTGGACAGCACAATTCTCCAGCTTTTGGATTAAATCTCTTCCACAGACACAAAGTACTCTACACAGACACATCAGAGAACATGAATGTGTGCTAAAACACTGTTCATTACAAAAAGTTTCCAATGCAGTTTCTTTAGGAAATGAGCCAAATCACACTGAAATTACGAGTCTCTCATTACTCAGAGCGCCTATGCTCTTGAGGCTTGTGATTTTGTTCTAAATGGTTTCAAGAGAGGAGGTTTGGTGAGGAGTACTGCCAAAACAGCTTTCAGATTATGCTGGGGTTCATTCTGTGTCAGACTGGCTAAAAAGAAGTCTGTTGATGTCATGGCTGAAGCATGACTCAAAGCAGCACTTTCTGCTATAGTCACACTGAACTGTGATCGGTTCAGACCAAGGCCAGTAACGAGGAAGCCGATTTAGTTGAAAGCACAGGCTTCTATTTATTGATCATTGCACGCACATGAACAGATGAACATATTTACACATATGTAAACAGTCTGTACCTGCAACATGTAATAACAGAGGCTGCACATGATGTGACTAGTGCTCAGCTACAGATCAGTAAAAACACAACATAGGCAAGTCTGCGTGTTGGTCTGCTTATTTCTGTGACAAGTCAAACGCGTAGGACGAGCGATCACCCATTGAAAAGTGTTTTAGTGGCCATGGACATTGAAGCATAAGTTATCCTGGAGAAGCAGCAGAAGAACAGAAGAGCTGGACACAGACTTATACGCTTTAATAAGCCGAACCGTAACCCTTACTGCTTGAGAAACTCAAGCGCAAAACTGAGGAGCAGAGAAAAAAAAATGCACTTTTCTTAGGGAAGTATTGTGCCATTTCCATGAAAGGAAAGGACAACAATACCTAAGTAGCTTTTTTGTTAATCCAGTCTTTAGGCAAGTTACAGAAAACTTCAGGAACAGACAATAATAATAATAATAATAATAATAATAATCATGCTCATTTTAAGTCTTTATCATTTTGAGCTCAAATTTATTTCTTACAGATGCTTGGCCAGATCAGAACAGTACAAGCAGAGACACTGCTTGCAGTTTTGCAAACCTTCTTGCTCATATATGTGTGCGTGGTATTGACGTTGCTAGATTGGCTGCTCTTCAAGATATCAAGATAACATACTGAGAAATGCTCGTCTACTACTCCTCCTTCACATGACAAATAAGCAAATATGATCTCAGTCTAACAGCAGGTCTATTCATCACTTTCACCTGAAAACCATCTACCATTAGACAATGAAATAAATAGAACAGATATTTCGAGACGTAACAAAAAAAGTCAACAAGGCAAGAAAAAAAAAAAAACTGCAATCATACTGAATTCCTTCATCTTGACCATCCAAATATAAACACCCTGTTTCTGTGGACCTTGTTATCTAGAGTCAGGCCTACAGGAATGCTACATTGCCCTCTGGGAAAATGTCCTGCACAGCAGGAGATAATGCTATGCTGAAAGCCTTATTCACTCTTCTTTTAGATGGCTGTCACTCATTCTCTGTTTCTGCATTTCCTTCTTTCTTGCCTTGTCCGTCAGGGGCCATCATCCACAGCAACAGTGTAACAAAGTCAGTGTCTTACGTTGCTGTTTCATTCAGAAGACCCACTGGGTGCCAGCACCTTCCATTCAAGGCAATAGCCACCTTTCTACAAAGTCAGCTTGTTTTATGAGTGCGCGTGCACACGCACGCACGCACACACACACACTCACTCTTCTGAATTTTAAGAGACAAAAATGCAACACAATAACCTCTTAATGGGTTGTTCGTACCTTTTTAACTGATTTTATATCCTTTTTAATAAACAGTGTATTAAAAATCAGTCACACTATTACATTTATCTCATAGTTCTCTATATATTCATTTACATACATACATACATACATACATACAGTTGCAATCAGAATTATTCAACCCCCATTGCAAATCAGGTTTACTGTAAAAATTTACAGACTTTCAGCTGTTTGCAATGAACAAATCAAACAAAGGCAATTAAAATAGTTCAACACAACGAATGCTTCAAGTGGTTTCCCCAAATTCAACTGAAAATGCAACTTCTAATGATTTCTCCAGTTTCAAAATTACTCAACCCCCTGAATAGAATTCCTCATAACAGCACAAATATGCAAAACAGGTGTTGTCTCAAGCACACCTGATGCAACTAATCAAGGGCTTCATTATTTGCACCAGGTGTGCTTGAGCTGGAACACATGAAATACCTGAACTGGCTAGGGGTAGAAAATATATGAAACACCTGGATGTGGCAGAAAAAGCAAGCAGATTTCTGCGATGATGGATTCATTGAAGTATCAGGAAATCCTCAGAGAAAACGTCATGCCGTCTGTGAGTAAACTGAAGCTTCGCGTCATTGGACCTTCCAACAGGACAATGATTCCAAGTATACCTCAAATTCCACCAAGGCTTGGTTGCAGAAGTCCTGGAAGATTCTACAGGGCCATCACAGTCACCGGACTTGAACCCCATAGAAAATCTCTGGTGGGATTTGAAGACGATGGTTGCAGCATGCAAACCCAAGAATATCACTGAACTGGAGGCCATTGCTCATGAGGAATGGGTTAAGATTCCTCAGGAACGCTGCCAGAAGCTACGCATCTCGTTTGCAGCAGGTCACAACAGCACAAGGTGCTCTACTAAGTACTAAAGATGCTTGCCATGAAGGAGTTGAATAATTTTGAAACTGGAGAAATCATTAGAAGTTGCATTTTCAGTTGAATTTGGGAAACCAATTGAAGCATTCGTTGTGTTGAACTATTTCAATTGCTTTTGTTTGATTTGTTCATCGCAAACAGCTGAAAGTCTGTACATTTTAACAACGAACCTGATTTGCAATGGAGGTTGAATCATTTTGATTACAACTCTAACAAAAGTACAGTTGTGCTCGCACCCATCAGCGCCGTTGTTCATCTCATTACTGCACCACACCCTGACATCAGACTCAAACAGGAAATGGTCGATTTCCCCTAGACATTTTTTCCACCAAAAGTACAAATATTAAAAACAGATAATACCTGTTCATTCAGCCCTTTAATAGCATGCTTAAAATCATTCAGCCATCCTCCCTCTATACTCAGGAAAAAAAAAAACAACAACAATTATTAAATATAATTTGTGCTGCAGTGACATTACACACCAACCTGGACGATGGTTTTTCAATTCGCTATAAAAAAAACAAACAAACAAATCCAAAATGCCGCAAAAAACGGGGAGAACACACGGCAATGCATCTCCACACAGCACACATCATGCAAAGGTTAGTATATTAAAAGGCCTACGAAGAAATCGAACACATTGCTGTGAACTTTTCTTCTTTCTATCCTTGCAGTTCTGCACTAGCACAGCTAAGAATCCTCTTTCTTTTTTTTTGTTCTTATTTATTTATTTACTTATTTTAAAAAAAGGATTTACTATAGTTTGGTCTATATTAGTAATACAGATGATGGAGAGTTTTAGTCATTCACTGTTAAACATGACGCTATGTCATTTCAATGGTTTAGAGCTGCATGGTAAAATTAATCGGGATGTTTTGTGACTTTTTACAAAATGCAAACAAATCAGGAAAAATAAAAATAAAAATAAAAAATCGCCTCAGATTTTGTACCACGACTAGCTGATAGAACATCTTACTGCAACTAACATGGACATGTATAACAAGGTGAAAGTCCACCAGAGTCACAGTCAAAGGTCAGTATGCGAGTTCTGGGCTTTCTGATAGCACAGACTACAGCAAGTCCCTCTTGTTTCCAATTTGAAGCCTACATCACACAGACAAGTTCAGTATTGAGATACAAGGCCTCCCTCTAGTGGATGGCAGTGCTGTTTTGCTCCAAGGATAAGGAAAAATGACATTCAACAGGCACTTGATTGCAACCACATAACAAACCATCAGGTCACCACACCTCTGTTCGGAGAGTCTGAAAGTCTCTTAGCTGTTTTACCACTGCCCAAGGTTGAATCCCCTTTGAACCAGGCACCTCACGCACCAACAGAAAGCAAGAATTAGCATGCACAGTTATTTTACACCTTACTATGCAGACAAGAAAGCACTGCTCTATCACTTCTCACACTAGCCTCTGAGACAGACAATGCCACAATGCTTGAAGATGCCATAAACACCCAAGTTGTGGAAAAAAAAAACCCAAAAACAAATAATGGATGGCTAGAACTGACAAGGTTTCACAAGTCATGTTTGGAGGAGCAGAAAGAAAATGACAAATGAGGTAGAGACATCAAACCAGCCACTTTAGAGAGAGGATAGTGGTTGTGGGGGGATAGAGAGAGAGAGAGAGAGAGAGAGAGAGAGAGAGAGAGAGAGAGAGAGAGAGAGAGAGAGAGAGAGAGAGAAAAAGTGAGTGAGAGAGAGAGAGATTTCTCCAGACTGTGGTGGTGATGGAAAGAGGGACAGGAAAGCCTTTGACTTCCTTCAGGATTTTTTTCCATGCAGCTCAAATCTCCCGGTGGCGTAGAGGCGGCTCTGAATCGTCCATGGGCAGCACGAGACGTGTGCCCCGGATCACCAGCTCATGGTCACCAAAGGTCAACTCTCTGTCCAGAGCATCATCAGAGTGGACGCCTGCTGCACCAGCCGGAATGCTGATCGTGCGCGTGCCTGTCGCGTCCGTGTTAACGGTGATGTCTCCATAGGTCAGGCTGATGTCACCGTCGTTCAGGATAAGGTCTGAGTCATCGTCCTTCAACTGGCCCTCATTCTGCACAGAGAAGATGAAGCAATCAGTGAAGTATGCAAGAGTGCGGTTTTTGGAACAGACAAGTGTTTTCTTAACTGAGTATTTAACTCTAACCAAAACATGAAGTGCAGCCATTTAAATAGACAACCTTTGGAACTTTGGGCCAAACAACAAAAGTACTGTGCAAGTAATTGTTCCTTTAAAGGTAAATGTTCACCCATCATTGAGACCGTTTCATGCTTCCAGAGATGGCTGGGATAATGTGTGTCGACAGGAAGCCAGTCCATGGCAGAGCACCATGCACACACACAGTCATACCAAGGGCCAATCCACCTACTGGCATGTTTTGGCGAGGTGAAAAGAAACCTACACAGACAGTCACAGAGCTCAGAAATAAACCCGAGACCCTGGAGCCATGAGGCAGCCATGTTACCCGCTGCACCACCGTGCCAACCTAAAGATGTAACCTGTGTATCTAAATTTCCTAATTTGGTCATATTGTTCCTCTGTTGGTGTTGTTACCCACATTAAGAATCTCTCTTCATTACCTTTAAGGATTTTTTTTCATTCCAGTGGTAATGCTTGATATGCAGTCTGGCAGGCTGTGCTGTCTGGGGTAACAGATGTAAAGCTGTGTATCTGCATAGTTAAAAGTATTCTCCTCACCATTGGGTCTGGGGTCTTATCAACCTTTCTGTTTTGTGACAAGATTTAAATCCTGAACTTTTTCTAAAATGTTACTATGGAGGAACCTGTTCAGCTGCTTGAGTAACACCTTCTCTAGAATTCTGCTTAGAAAATGCAGATTGGAAATTGAAATACAGATTGATCTATAGTTGATTATAGTTAATTAATAAATAGAGGTTATTCTTTAATAGGAGCTTTAAAAGAATCTGGAAAGGAGACAAGTTCTATGGAACAATTTACTATTTCCAAAAAATGAGTGGTGATGAGAGTATCAAAGAGAGACAAAAAAAAAAGAAAAGAAAAAAAAAGAAAAGAAACTCGAGATTGGGTTTAAAGGGAAAGTGGTGGATTTTAGCTGATTTTAGCTTTGTCTGTTCTACTTGCATTATAAGCTTGTTGTTGAAACTCTGGAGGCAAAAGTAATGAGCATAGCTGCCACAAAAATGGCATTGAAAATGCAAAAAATGCTAAAGCTTTCCTTTCAGAAGGAGGTCATTAAGGTCATATTCTGTCGTGCATGAAGCTGACCTCACACGCCTGTGGGCTGGTGAGGCATCGGGCCAGTGGGCTGCAGCATGCTGGCAGAGTGGCTGTGAGTGGCGGCCCGCTGTGAGTCAGAATGGGCTTAAGATAGCTGCAGGAGAGCAAGGTCAAGGAACATTGTGTATAACAAACCACAGATTAAGATTAATGAATCCATAGGATACCAGGGTTTAGGAAATTACTTTATCTTCAGACAAATACCCTTCAGCCTTTGTATTATATTACACTTAAAGATAAGACAATTTACTGTGTACAATGTTAAAGAGAGTACAAGGTGTAAAACCAGGAAGGGGATACTGTTAAAGTTTAATCTGTGGGTAATTATATGGTGGGATTAAAATCATTTTTTCATTTTTCATTAAAATCATCTTTCTGTCCCCCCCCCCAATTCAATACTGCCTGCCTTTGAGTAGCGTCACAAAGGATACTTGTGGTCGAAGTTGTACCAAATCCTAAATAACCAGGCACTCTCCTGTTTGGTGCTTCTCCTCTCTAATCCCTCAGGGCCAATCTGCAGAAATGCACACACAGAAAGCATTAGGGTTAATATGGACATCATAGTGCGTTTAAAACTGTACATGTCTTCAGCATAGCTAAAAAAGCACTTACTGAATTGTCTTGGTCTGAGTCCACTCCAACACTGTTTTCAACAAAAATCAAGAACAGCAAACAAACTGAATGAAATATCAACATACAGAATGACCAAACCGTTCATATTATCTCAAATAGCAGTGCCCCATTTTAGTCAATGACACAAACATCCTGGTGTTCCTCCTCCCTCTTAAAACTTCCTAGATATAGTTTTTAAAAGCTGCAGTGGATAGATGGGTTTGGCTCTGAGAAGAGGAGTATAAATAAGCATTTCTTTACCTTCAACCCCAACACTAGCACTAGAACCAGTCGAAAAGCAGAGCCGCAAAAACATTCATTAAAATGATCTCTAAATACGTCTATTAGATGCAGCTTGAAAAAGCTAGGAGTCTAAATACGCAGGACTGACCGGATGCGTTGGAAAGACAACATTTGAGTGGTGCCTCCTCCACATATCCACACGGTGAAGAAGACCACCAGCAGGGTGGTGGAGAACATCATCTGCCGTGCGTATGTGGCTGTGTCTCTGATAGAGAGGGCGAAAGTCATGGCCCCTCGGAGACCTGGGCAAGAGAGTGGTGAAATGGAGACATAATCTGGCTTATTTGTAATAATGTAGTAATAATAGTGATATTTTGTTGCTCAGATTTGAGAAACTTTATAGGAGGAAACATCTCATCTGATCAGACTGAATCATTTGTATTACTTTCATGCTTGTACACACTCCCAAGTACAAACGCCCTCGTAGTTATTAACTGAATGTGTACTGTTTACAATCAGTGAATAGAAGATACGTTACTTTTCAATCTTTTTCCATTGCAATTGCCATTTTACACTTTTACAAGGCAAGGGAAAAGTGACAAATTCATTATTT
This sequence comes from Ictalurus punctatus, assembly GCF_001660625.3. NCBI lineage: Eukaryota > Metazoa > Chordata > Actinopteri > Siluriformes > Ictaluridae > Ictalurus > Ictalurus punctatus. Next base: position 11,679,200 of record NC_030423.2, on the reverse strand, counting down.
TCTGAAAGGCCTGAAAGCTCATGTGAGACCATTCATTCAAAACAGATTTCATTAGAGATTTCATGTTATGTTTTTTTTTTTTTTTTGGATCAAATACAATTTCAATCTAACTCAATCAACAAACCTGCAAACATCATCATGTGCTGAAAGTTGGAGCTTATCTTGTTCCTGCGGCCCAAGTTGAGCAGGAAGGAGAGTGGGTAAATATTCGCTGCACGGCCCAGGAAAATGGCCAGCTGGAACAGAAAGTCGTTAAGGAAGCAAAAAAACAAAAAAAAAACCCATAAGCACAGGCCATTTGCCCTTCCTGTTTCAATAAGGGAAGTCACCCACAGAACAGTGCCACCAAAGTAGATAATCACTAATCACTTCCTCAGTGGAATGAGCCAAAAAGAAGTCAACTTCACATTTAGACTGGAGCAGCACTAATCTCATTCATTTAAAAGCCTGTTTTGTGTCATTTCAGAAAACTTAACTTGATGCTGAATAAAAGGTCCACAATTTAATTCAGCACTTTCCTACTTGCACAAACAGGCACTACCCACATCCTCTTATGTATTCAGTGAACCAATGACTAGGAGATTAAAAATAAATAAATAAACAAACATCTCCATCTCCACACCATTTCAGGATACAAATGCTCCCACGATGAACACGGGGTTGAAGACATGATTCTGGAAAGTGAACAAGGCCAGGCCCATGTAGGAAAAGATGAAGTTCTCAGCCAGGAAATTCAACAGCTCAAATAACTAAAAATAAGCACAGCGAAGCAGAAACTTTATATCTTTGCTTTCATTTGGTATAAAAAAAAAAAAAAAATGTAGTTCAGGAAATACAACAAATGAGCACCAAATCAGTACAAGTTCTCAAAATGTTTTATATAAGAAAACATCAACATTATGAATATTTATGACCACGACTGGGAATCAAAACTAGACATTTAAATTAGCCACAGGTCTTACTTGCTTGGTCCGGTCCTGTGACTCAGGGGACAGGTTGTTATAGGTGTAATGAGCCTGTGTAATTCCACAGAAAAGAACTGCTACCACACCTAAGCATATCACAAACAATATAAAACCACATTACAATCCAAAAATAAATAAATCATTTACACCGAGACATGCAGAATTACTGTTAGAATAAGAGCAGGTCACCTGTAAAGCCACAAGCCTCAGCCAACAGGAATGTGCTCCAGGACATGAGGAAGAAGAGGGCCGTTTCTAGCAGCTGAAAATCCCGCAACTTTGTAAATTTGGTGACGTGAGAAAGAGTCAAGGAGCCTTACTTGGCATTATACTGTACATTACACATTCTATTTACGCATTGCATACTGAAATGCATTCATGGAAAGTGTTTAACCGTTTAACACATCTTAACCGTTATTATGATATGATAATTACCTGTATCTATTCTTGCTGAACACCATTTTAAAAACAAAGCGCAAACTGGACAATATAGCCAGATACCTAGAAAGTGCTACTTGATGCCTCCCAGATTGTGTTACATTAGCTGACTAAAATTAAACATGGACACTTTCATGGGAACACCCAGCAAACCACAAATTGACCACTAAATTGTCCACAATAGCAAGATCATGCATGGGCTTATAACTATCGATGAGCAGACGCTATAAAATGTTTTGTATAAAAACAGAATGTTCCAAAAGCTGAAGCATTTAAAGGATATTAAGGCAGTCATTACACCGGTAGCCACTCCAAGAGCAAAGGAACCACTGAAGACTCCCAGAAAGACGCCAAGCGACTTAAGCATGGCCATGGCTTCAAATGTATGACTGTTGTTTCCCTCGGGCTGATATGCAACAATGGACCTAAACAGAGAAACAAATCACGGTGACGACACAAAACCCTGACACTTGCAATGTTCTCTGAAGCCATAAAAAGAAAAGGAGTATTCAAGTACACGATAATGTTGGTAAGTAAACAGAATTCAACACAAACGACGGTAATGTTGTGTTGTCTCTATGAAAAGCACAAAGATCGGAGAAAATGAAGAAGAGGAGGCACAGCACACCATGCCCTACCTACATAATACCCTGAACCACATTCCCTATGATCATAAACCAGGGCGTTTGTTTTTGCTGATGCAAAACTACTCGCTCAACACCTACCAGCCAGATCAACGTTCAGTTGATGTTCTGTTGCACACCAAAAAACGAAATGCAACGAGAATTCTAGTCAATGCTGTAAATACAGTCTGGAGTCTGAGGGTGATACCAAACTTTGTAAACTACTACACTGACTCTTTTATATATGGTTGGTTATTCAAGACTTTCACTGCTTTACTTAATTTTATTTAAAAAAGATCAATTAGACTTAAACAAAAAAAAATAATCCATTTAAGGGATATAGCAGACCTGCTTTTCTTCTTCTTCTTCTTCTTCTTATCTAACTCAACTATAGACGTTTCCCCATATTTCAGGGACATAAAGCATTAAGCAATAGAAATAAAAGGGTGAGCTGGGTAAATAGAAGGGTAGCTAGACTAAGGAACTGCTCTACATGACGGCAGCTGGGCGTCAAACCCTAAAAAAAACATATCGTTCATCCAGCTAGCAAATCCCCACAGTCTAGCCTCAATATCCCACTAATAAGTGTTAGTATGTGAGACTGAATTTACTGTGTCCCTACATTGAACCTGCTCAGAGACTCACGCTCCAATGAGTTGATGCATAATATTTTATTCCTTCTTTAACCAACATGATTTCTCTGCTTTGGATATCAAATCACAGCGACATTATAATAAAAAATGGAACTATTTCGGTTCAAGTTGGTGAATAACGAGTACGTGGAAGGTAAACTGAAATGATGCGGCATTGTGCAAAATGTATCAGTTTTAGTTGGGTACAAAAATGGGATCTAGCCTGAGGTTTGACTGTGGGTCATTCGCTCTGCATACTCTGGATTACACCAGGCAATGCACACGCAAGAAAACAAACTAACTGCAGAGTTCAAGCTATTTGTGCAGCACACCCATTGAGGGGCGTTCTTTGTTGGTTACCGCCCTCTATGCACTGAGCCACACCTCCAGGGCAGTGCCGGCCCACCCCACTGTGTCTCCGGTAATAAAGGACAATTCTGAGTCGAGATCATGAGTCCAGCAGGAGAAAGAAACACAAGTGTTAGGAACATTCCACACGGAGTATCGTTTTTGATTAGTAATAGGTTACAGCACAATCGGTAAAATGAAACATGCTTGGCAAATGCTGAGAATTATTTATTTAGCCAGTCTACAGTAGGATCTGTTTTTGTTTTGTTTAGTCCTTTTTAAATTTGTGGATATAAAAGGCCGACTGGGAATTGCACAGATTTAACACGAGCACATTTGTATTACTACAGATAACGGAAGCACTTTTCAAATAAGCAATTACGTCACGAGCAACTTTGCTCGTGACCACTGATTTTGCTCAGGCAGGACAACATTTATAACAACATAGTCTGAAACTCAATTAAGTTGAGAGGATATCACACTTGACTTATGCTACATGGTAGTAAATTATTAGAGGTACCCCAGAATTGGTAGTTGAAAGTCAACAACATGCAGTCATCCAGCACACAGGCTAGTACCTCATTTTGAGCAATTTTAATATCTTTACCGAGGGTTGCCATGTTTGAGCAAAATGTCTCAAAAACCACACACAAAAAAACCTGAAACTAGCCCCCAGAAAATCTTGGCACTGGAAAAGAAATACATGTTTTGACACCCTGTATGCACGCAGACATTGTTTGCAGAAATGTATTTGATTTAATTCAGATTATTTGCTATAAAACAAGAGCTTGGCAGACATAGAATGTTTTCAAACTATCCCCATCAGGCCACCCCAATAACTGCTCTGTGCAATAATAATGATGATAGCTAAATGGGGGAAGTGCACTTTCTGACCAATGATTTCGCATCTAGAAAAGCGAGCGAATTTGAAAATACTAGTTGCTAGTTTTTTAAACTTCCTTTTTTCGCTAATCATGGTTTATGAATGCACTGCCAGAGATTTCGTTTACACTCCGCAAGTTTACGTTCACCATCATGGCACAAACCTCTCGTGTGGTCAGGCTTAACAATGATTTACTCTTATTGGCTAGTGAGATTTGGATCAACATGGAGGTAGAGACACTCCTGAGAGCTCATCTGAAACGAATAGTCGTACGAGACTACCCAAACCTCAAATATTAATTCCGAATTAATATCCTAACTAAGTAAGTAAGGAAGTAAGTAACTAATTTCCACTACAAAGTACAAACACTATAACTATACAGAGAACCGCATACAAAACGCTCTCCAAAAGTCTCTAATCCAAATCTCACTGGCCAATGAGAGTCAATGGCTATCGCTAATCCCGGCCACACAAGACGTTTCTGGCAAAATGGCGAAAGTAAATTTGCGAAGCGTAAAGGAAAAGTTTGAGCGCATAAAAGAAAACTGTGGCAGCGTATTCATAAACCATGACTAGTGAAAAGAAAGCTTAGAATGCTGTTTATTTGAAGATCATGTTACAGTTTTTTCAGCTTCAAAAGTGTTCTTCTTCTTTCCCCATTGTATATTTTTGTTCTTTTCTTGTAAAGTTACATTCAATAGTTTTGGCGCAAATCTAGCTCCATACTCCACCTTCCCCTGTGGACAAGCAGTCACTGGTAGGTATGTCATCCAGTCTCTCCATGACTTTTGGGTTTGTCTGGCAGTCCTTCAATTGCATAATTTTGTCGTGACCTCTTGCAAATATTAAATGGTTCGCTTGGGCTGCTTCCCAGTGTTATCTGTAGGTTAAAACCTACGTCTATAAATCTCAACCGTTTTGCATGGCATGCTCCAGACTGTCTTGTGTTGCACACTTAAACAAGGTGGAAAATCAATAGGTTGCTTTTCCCTTCGATGCTATAACAGCCCATAACCAAACTAATCTAATTTGACCCGACTGCAATAATTTAGCTCGTTTTCTCTATCGCTGTCTGTCTAGCCTTCTATTAATTTGCCTAACAGTGCATTAAAAAAAATACTACAGCTGAATGTGCAAGTATTGTATTAACAGGGAGACATTGGTTTTGGCTGTACTTGAACTACCTTGTGCTGGTTTCTTAGACAATGTTTCTGCTGACTGTTTATTGTGTAATGCAAATAAGATCTAATCTTTTGTTTGGTGTACACCAAGTTTATAGAGCTAGTATTTTTGGCAAACGTGGATCGTTTTTTTTAGCCCACACTGGTCAGCTATTAAATCCTTTTCATTTAGTTATTCATGTTATTTATTTGGATACTTACTAGTTTACATTTAAAACAATATTATTTAATTAAGGTTTTTATGTTGTTGAGATAAAACAGAACAGATACACCCCATGTTATTACAAACCTGTCAAAAGCCAAATCACAAATCACTGGCATAAAGAGGATTCGTTCCAGCCCATTGTTTGCCGTTTGTTTCTCAGCTGTTTCGGACATTCCCTAAAATGTGCAAAACATTTCAGTGGAAACATGACTAAACTCTGTATCTGTGTATATACAGATGGGAGACAAATTAAAGGAAAAGTGCCTTGTTAACATTTTGGGCCACCAGAAGTCTTTTGACATGTGCCTTTTCATATATTATACAAGGAACTCTCTGGAACTGTACTGTAGGGATGAACACTATACACGATCCTACCAAATGTTATTCCTTCAATTTGTGTTTTGATGATGGGTGTGGGCAATGCTAAGGTACAATACGCCTGTCCAAAATCTCATATAGCGTATGATTTACATCAATTTCATACTCCATAAACTATTTAGTAAGCCCTCGTGCCCTGTGAATGGGGGCATCATCATCATCATTGTGGAAGAGACCATACGCATCAACATGGAAATGCTTCATCATAGGATAAAGGTGATCGATCAATCAGAATAACTTCCTCTAAGGGGACAACTGGACCCAAACCATGCCAAGAAAATTCCTCCCACAGAATAACAGCACCACTGTTTTTTTTCCCCTTTAGTTTGTCAGCTGTAACAATACATGTTACATGAACATGTATTCTTGTAGGAAAAAGGACTTACGAGGAAAGCACCACAGCAACAGCGTCATTTAACACGCTCTCTCCAAACAATAGAGCATAGAGGTTGACATCCACCTGTAACTCGTTGAAGATGGCCAGGACGGTCACTAGAATGCAAGGTTCACAAAGATTACAAAACACAAGCTTTAGTCTTTATTTTGAAATTTATGGCCATATAACTTCATAATACTCTTGTGTGTTTGAAATTAAGGGTTGAACTTGTATGAACAACTCACAGTATGATAAATGTATGAACACACAGTTTTTGGTATGTCACAGTATTTTGTTATAAAACCAACACAAAAACTAGATATTAAAATATACACAGATATGCCGGTTTTTCCAATGTCTACACAGATGTAACATAACCTGACATGGTATTATATATATGATGTTACACAATAACTCCTACTTTTATTGATTTATTTCTATAACACACCTCCACGCCCCATGACCCAAATTCCATTTGGAAAGTTGTACAGATTTTAAAACACACCTGGATCAGTGGCTGATACGATGGCACCAAAGAACAGGCAGTCAGTGAAGAAGAAGTCTCCTCCCAACTGGCCAGTATGTTTCATAAGCATCACGCAGCCATACATCAGCAAGCTGTAAAGGCAATACCATCATTTAAAACACGTGATTGTGACTTCAGACACCACAAAAGAGCCAGTGCAGAAAAGATACTGAAAAATTCATGAAGCACACTGACCCAATGATTAAGCAGGACACCACTGTTCCAACAAAGGCATAGGCCAAAATGGAGCCCATGTTCCTGAAAAAATGTCTCTGAAATGCAAAGACAGAGAATAATAATGACAGTTCATTAACTCTTACCAACATTAATGAGAAATGTTAAGTACCTCATTAATCCTGGCTTTAAATAACTGCATTTTACATTGAGGCATTAAAAAAAGATCTCTTAAAAATTACATAATTTTAAGTTTTGCCTTGCAACATAAAATTTTTTTTTTTTTTTTAAGAGAATAGATCATACCCGCTTTAAGCTGTATCCCGCGTGAAATATGATGGGCGGCAGAAGAATGTTGAAAAATACCTCTGGGTCGAAGGTCACCTGAAATCAAATAGAAGAGTTATGATGCTGTAATAAACCTGTATTGTGATTATGTTTTAGTGAAAACAATGAATTATTCAGACATCCTAATAAACTGGTGCTGGGCTGAGATACAATACCAAAAAAAAAATAGATTCATAAAATAATTTTAAAAATGTATGCTTTAGTATAACGTTTCGGTGCAGCTGTGGATCTTCATCAGATCAAACACAATAAAATGCAGCCATCTATACCTACAATCCATGTAAATTACTTAAAACATTGGGCACAAGAAGTGAAATCACCACAAGTGGCGATTTAGGTCAAGCTTTTATTTAAATACAATAGTTTAGTCACATGTCCATCAGCATGATAGGAAAGTCTTACTGTTGAATTAATTGTTCCAACCCCTATTAAAAGTGTCAAATTTATCCAAAATGATTCTCTCTGTAATAGATGCTTCTTGTTTTCTCATTTCCTCTATCAGGGAGTTCTATCTCTGTACTAAAATGCTACATTGTGTTGTTCTTCTGGGCAATGTACAGCAACTGGATTCCTAAAAGCATGACTTCAATGATCAATTCCCATTTTCAAATATTATGTGTAGTACAAGTAACAATGATCTCAATCTTAAAACCTTCACAGCTTAAAGGAGTTTTAACTCTATAAGTGAAGTGACATTTTCACTTAGGGGTGTACTCACTTTTGTTGCCAGAGGTTTAGACATTAATGTCTGTGTATTGAGTTATTTTGAGGGGACAGCAAATTTACACTGTTACACAAGCTGTACACTCAGTACTTTACATTGTAGCAAAGTGTTATTTCTTCAGTGGTGTCACATGAAAAGATATAATCAAATATTTACAAAAATGTGAGGGGTGTACTCACTTTTGTGAGATACTGAGTATTATATTTATACACGCACGCACACGCACGCACACGCACTCACACGCACGCACACGCACGCACACGCACGCACACGCACTCACACGCACACTCACACACACTCACACACACTCACACACACTCACACACACTCATAAATACATACTACTGGTCAAAAGTTTAGACACACTCATTCTTTATTTTTTCCCCACATTTTAGAATAGTAATAAAGTCATTAAAAACTCTGGAATAACACAAATGAAACTATCGGAATTATGTTGTGATAAAAAATCCAAAATAAATCAAAATAATTTAGTATTTTAGCATCTTCAAATTAGACATCCATTTATGCCTAGAATTTTCAGAAATGTATTTTTGGCACTTTCTCAACCGATTTCTTGAGGAATCCCCCTGAGATGCTGTTTTAAAAGCATCTCGGATGCACCGAATCATTCGTTTAAAAAAAATATTTTTTTGTAAATAAAATGTTAGTTTTGTAATGGAAGCAATGAATATGTTGGCACGATTATATTTTTGTCTACAACACCGATTTCAAACATTTAATCGTACACCTTCAGATCAAAAGGTTTTTTTAAGATCATGAGAAACATTTCAGTCAAGTGTCTCCAAACTTTTGACCGGTAGTGTGTGTATATGATTGATAGACAGATAAGATTTTCGGTAACAAATTAGCAGCCATGAATGCACCTGAAGGAAGTCAACACTGTATACCTATCTGATGAGGTTGTGAGACCGGAAATAGAATTGTTAGGAACAAAACTGCACTGTAAATCCTGAGCAGACTTGAATATGCCTGTGTGCACGTTTTACCTTGCGAAGCATCTCATTGTCCTGAACATCCTTGACTTCATTGGAGCTGATCTCGCCCTTCAGTGTGTACTCGTAGAACTTGCCGCTTACGTTGACTAGTAACGTGGCTGGACTGGCGTTGATATGGCAACTCAGCGTAACGTTGTTGATGTCCCGAGGCACGTGGATACCGTAACGCAGCACAACCCCAACCAGCAATCCTAGTGACAGTAAACAAGTCAGATAATGCTTCTGAATTCTGAATTCTGAAGAGGTGACCGATTGTACCGTCTTAAGTCAGACAAAGAAACACAACTAGAACCTGAGACTGTCCTAAAGGACCTCTCACATTACTGAATAAACTAAAGCTTGCTTTTGAAGTAGTTTTAAACTCCTTTCCTTATTTTTATTCTTAATTATATACTTTAAGTATTCACTGTTTTAAAAAAAAATTATTGTAGTGATGATGATGATAATAATAATAATAATATATGATGCTATTCTGTAGTCTAGTGTAAATCCTGCACAGAATCCTAATCAGGATGTAAACTGTGTTATTGCTGTCTTGCAATAATTAGCTACAGGTTAGCTACTGATTCTCCAGAATGTTCTCCAGCAGATATAAAGCTCCAGATATACTGACTTTGTGCTGTCAAAGGGCAGAGAATTATTAACTAAATCTAGCTTTGTTTCGCAATACAATAACTAAAGAAAGAAACAAAACAGACCCTACAAAATCACAAAAGCTATTTGCTTCCCAGAAGATATAAAAGACAGCTAGCCAACGAGCGTTTAACATTTCATGGCCTTGTGAATTCAGTCGTGTTGAGCCCTTTGGTTAAAGGACAGCCAGTTTGAACCCAGCTGTCTTAATAAAGACTACATAAACACATGGCCTAAGCTAGTCTGTCGCGTCTTACTTTACCGGACTGCCTCTCAGCTAGAGCAAGTTTAGCTTAGCGCCCAATTTCATCTAAACACCGCAGATAGCGACCAGTGACATGTTGCTTGGTCTCACCATAGATCATCGCCAGCCCGGTCTCGTGTAAAAACCTGAATCGACGGTGTTTGAAGAGCCATATTGTCAGGATGGTGAGGGTGAGGAGTAAAATGAACACGAGCAGGTCGACACTGTCTTGTCGGTGGCTTTCTTCAGCCTTCTTCTCAGTCACGATGTTCTCCATTGAACTGTCCTCTGCTCTGCATAAACACAGACAAACTGACAGGCTAGCCAAAAAGCACAGAGGCAGTCTTCCCCAAGCTCCCTTTGTGGCGTGGTGTTTCCGTTGAGAGCCCATGTTGACATTTCTTTTCGGTTAAAACATGACAGGTTGTGCTGATGACTGGTCAGAAAACAATATGCAGGAGCAATACGGGTTTGTGTAGATTGTTCCTGATTCCAGGCGTGACCCCGCCCCCTTTCTGTCGACGTCATCAGACGGGGAAAGCCGTTAGTATTTGTTCACGTGCTGCTGCGCTACTACTGCGCATTTAGCTAGGTTTAACTACTGGGTTTGGGCAGGAACTGGGCTGTTCTATAAACCAGTGGTCACCAACCCTGTTCCTGGAGGTCCACCTTCCTGAAGACTTTATCTCCAACTACAGTCGTGCTCACTTGACCATCTAGTCACTGCCTTAAGAAGTACTTGATCGACTAAATCAGGAATGTTAGATTTTGGTTGGAGATGAAACCTGCAGGAAGGCAGATCTCCTGGAAGAGGGTTGGTGTCTGCTGATCTAAACCCTCAGAAGGCTCAATCCTTGACGGTGACCATTCTGAGCGGTCGAAATGAACAGCCCTTCGGAAGGCACACTTCATTTCAGCTTCAGAATATCTAATATCAAGCTTCCTCTTCCAACTAGAGTGATCACTAATTCATGTCTGTCTCAGCAACCTTTACAATCCAAAACATTGGTTTCATGTCAGCACACAGATCACGTTAAGAGATAATGCACTTGGAAACTGATATTTAAGTCCCCACGACTCTCTCAGACACAACAGCTGAATTCAGTTTAGGCTTCTTGTAAAGCTGAATTCGTTTTGTCTTCAAATGTAAACAAAACATCTCATCTTTAACAAGGTTATGAGTAAATAATGTGGCCTTCCTTTAGGACAGGGAGTGGAACTTGACTAGGTATTCTACACAAACTGCAGCTGAACTGGTGTTGATACTGACACCCAGGTATTTCTATATTAATTGAGAAATTAGACTTCCCTCAACTTGATATTAAGCTGTTGATAAGTATGAGGCATGCTAGAGCAGAGACAGCACTGAAATGTCTCTACATTTATTTAAAAAAAAAAAAAAAGAAATAATAATAATAATAATAAATAATAATAATAATAATAAACGCTTAGTCACTCCCATAAGTAATAAATGCCATTTTAACCACTGAATCACATTAAATGAAGGCACCAAAGCTCAGGTCACTCAGAAGAAATCCACCAATCATTGAGATCTCTGTGGAATGATAAATGATACTGATACTTGTAATTTATGATTATTTTTTTAAAGGAATTGAAAGAATTAATTACAGGAATTTAAAAATAATAATAAAAGCACATTTATTTAGTAGCATTATTACAAATTCCAAAACATTTAAACCACTTATTATTCTCGTTTACTTGATTATTTTTATTTATTTACTTTAGGCACTAAAATCCCTCCATATTCTAAGAAAATTTAGAACCCTTAAGGGCTCTTTGGTTGTCCTTGAAGAACAATACTGAAGCTGCAAGTATTGCTGCTACACCACAAAACAGTTTACCGTTTACAGCCCATGTTCTGCGTATTTATTGTCCTGCAATCATCTCACAATGTTGTGTCTTGCATACTGTTCTGTGTTGCACCATGGACCTGGAGAAACAATAAAATCAACTTAACTTGACTTGATGAAATGCCTGTAGACCACAGGTTCCCACACCTGGTCCTGGAGTACCCTACAGTATGTCCTGTACGTTTGAGTGTTTTCCCTGCTCCCAACATACCTTCAACTAATCAGTGAATTAACAGCCCTTCCTGAAATTAGGTCTGTAGAGCAGGGAGGTCACAAAAATGTGCAGGACAGGTACTCCAGCACCAGGGATGGGAATCTGTCTTATACTGCCAAGTGACTCATAATCATGAGATACTAAATCATAATTTCTGATCACTCACTTGTTATTATTAAACACTTACTAATGACGTAGAGGAGCTTTTTCGTGATTGTAACTTGGTAAATGGCTTACATATAATATTATATTATATATATATATATATATATATATATATATATATATATATATATATATATATATATATATATATATAAATTGTATTTATTTATTTGTTGTTGTTTTTTTTCGGGGGGGGGGGGTGGTTGGGGGGGAATTGGGGGTCAAACGACCAGCAAACCAAGGCTGTGAAGAAAGCAATGCGTAAAACGACATGATAGACCCAACAGATTTAACTTCCGGTGTCGCCTTTAAACCGGATATTTCAAAATATAAGCCGCACCCGGGTAAAACACACTCTTTTAAAATTATGTGATAATTACGTCGTTACACAATACATTTTATTAAATTTATAGGTAAATTATCGCGTCAACACTTCAACATTAAGGCAAACATGAATTATTATCGAGTATTTTTCATCATTTCTATACTTTCCGTTATTCAGACTATCCCGCATTGGCTCAGATTTCCTCTCCACCACGGAGCCCTAAAAAAGCATACCCTAACGACCCTTGTTGTATCACACCAACTAGCGGAAACAAACCGGAAGTAATAACCGGAAGTCGTTATCAAAGCCGGCTTCACGCTGCTCGTTCGCTTTAGCTGACTGGAAGAAGTGCATTGCGCTTGCTTGAAAATGGCTTCGTCCTTTTGGAAAGGCGTTGTTGGTTTAGGACTATTCGCCTTGGCCCATGCCGCTTTCTCGGCGGCGCAGCGTGAGTGAAAATGATTTCTCAAGAGGAAATACGGCGAAATAAATGATATTTAATCTAGATGTTTTAAATCACAAAGTACAGACTGGACCTCTCGAGCTAGTCGGATAGTTAGCATGTCGGATAGCGGAACGCTGCGCTCAGTATAGCTGAAGTAGATGAGCATTTTTTTTCAGCCGCTAGGTTTCATCGCCTTTCATTTCTAGCTACATGGGTAAATAAGGTATTGAGTGATAACATGCGACCATGTCTTTATATTGTAGTGATCTATATTATCACTCGCCGCGTAATGAAATATAAATCACGACTGCTTGTGTTTATTCCACATATTTTCCCATCACCGGCTTAAACAGTCACTAAGGCTAGGCTAAGCTAATTCTTGGCTAAACAACTACTTCGCATTATGTTCCGGTCTTGCTGACTAATAGCTTAGAGCTCTGTTCCCATGCACCTGCACAAGAGCTGCTCTCTTCTAGTTCTCAAGAAATAAACACGCACGATGTGTATTTTCTTACTCAGAGAAACAAGTACAATTTAACACATATTTTTGTTTTAAAAATTCTCCCTTTAAAGTCATATTTCAGCAACGTAGATCATCAGCGCTTTATAGTAATGCAGTCAGTAAGGGACCGTCTAAAAAGTGCATGACCTGTGCGACTTATAAGATATATACTTTACAGGATATCTAACGTATTGCAGTGTTAGGATACAGTTTTTTTTATGCTTAGCATATTTTATTAATGATGTACATTTTTATTACACGTATAAACTTATTGTGCCATATAAAACCCAAGGTTAGTCTTAGCAACTGCAGCGAAATGTTTTTATTGCTACTTTTTATTCTGCAAACAAATAGAAATGAAACTCAAATTTTATGATTCACACTATTATACTCCATTCTTCTTATCAAAGACAAGTCTATTTTGAAAATATGTTGTTTTTTTGTTTAAAAAAGAAAAATAGTTAAAATTCAATAGCTTATTGCTTGTGGGAGTTACACATGTAAAACTAAATGCGGTATGATACTGTATTGTAGACGACTATAATCTTGCTAGAATCTTAAGGTGCTTTTCCACTGGTATCTAGGTACAGTGGTACAGATAGGTACCTGGTACTTTTTAGTACCACCTGGGTCGAGGTTCCGAGCAAGCCAAGACGATACTAAATATGTGAGCCACGCTCTGAGGGAGTATGGATTCTCCTTAATGACTGGTCCTGTATTGTTCCTGAATAAATGTCATTCAGTACATACTTTGCGTATGGTTATATCCTGTTCATCAAAAATGATGTATCATTTATCTCATTACAGATAAAATTACAACAAAGGTTTCTGTGCTAGATTATCACATCTCGGTCGTTACAGATTTCCAAACAGGCATTTATCAAAGTCACTCCCGTCGCGGCTGAATCTAACTTCGTCACATTGAGCACTACGTACGATCTAGAACGCCGTTATTTTACATCTTTAATAGCGTCCGTGTTTAGTGAACAGGAAAGGTGTTTGGAATACGGCCTGAGCGTGTATTTGTACAGGGCTTCGATAATACAACGTTATTCCTACGTGAAGGCGAGTGGAAGATGGATGGAAAATGGAGGGTAATGTCTGGTTGGGTCACACAAGATTAAAAAAGTGGCGTAGACCATAGGGAGTGTGGCGCCTTGACGTGTTCGACCTACAAGACGTTGCGCCCAGGCGCCTCTGAATTCTTCATCCGGGCCTGAGTAAAGCGAGCCGAGCCGTACTGTGCAGTGAAAATGGTAGTTACCTCAGTAGTTCAGTGTCCGTGAATGATTTAACAGACTCAATTCGCAAGTAACAATTCCTCACGTGAAACTAAAGCAGTTTGTCCTGTAAATCATTATTCAGTGTTAGTTCATTAAACTGCAGCTTAAATCAGCACGCTAGCTGGTACTGATCCGTTTAACATGCGTATAAAGAATTAACGTTCTTTAAAGAAGGGCTTCTCAGACATGTTTTTAAAAGATCCACGAATCAGCACAGTACAGATTTATTTTATGAGCATTATTCAAATATCAGACCCTTAATTTAAATGTCCAAAAAAATGTTAAAGCTATGAATTTTATTCCTGAAGTTTCCACTCACAGAACACATTTCTTTTCAAACTGTCGTTAGAGTCAAGTTAACTACTTGTAGAGTACAAGAGCGCAATAATAAATATAACTAATGATGACTGTGTTTTCCACAACTGTAACTAACTAACTAAAAAAAAAAAAACTGTCCATTGAATAAAAATGGAAACGAGTAGTTTATGATCAAATGTAACATAATTGCATGTTAAAAAAAACGGGCGGCACACGTACTGTACGCACGTACTCTGCTGACGACGAAGTTTGCATCGTGCGTACTGTATGCTGTTCCTAGCGTATGTGTAAAAGGTGAAACATACTTTCTGCTTAGGGCACAAGCAGTACCAAGTATCAGGTCCATTACAAGATTAGATTTGACACAGATCTTGTTTGTGAATACAGCACACAACAACTTGTAAGGCACATTAGTAGCAAGCCTCCTTTGTTTTGTTTAGCTTGGCAGCGAAAGCTTGTGAGATTAAGTGTCGTTCATATGAGCAAGACGGAACAATGGGATTTGTAAATCAATTTCAGTAATGTACAAAAAAAAAATAAAAAATTATGTAAAGTATATAAGGCAAGAAGTGCAGATTGGTTATTTTAGTCCTTTGTAGTTTAGTCTTGTCGGATGTGTCTATTTTTGTTGTTGTTTAAATTGTGCAAGCCATCATATAAATTTGCTTGTAATTCTTCTTTTCCAGATCGATCATATATGCGACTGACAGAAAAAGAGAATGAAACTCTTCCAATAGATGTAAGCTTTTGCTCCAAGTTTCTAAGTTTGTAATTGGAATAGGGCTGCAACTAACGATTATTTTCATAATCGATTAATCGGTCGATTATTTATTTATAATACCATTTTCCCCCCCGTTTATTTAAAATAAAATCCACGAACTGTGTGTTACAAATATACACTCCAGACTGAAACTTTATATTAACACATCCACTGTTCATCACCTCGTCTGCTTTGTGAGTAAACCTTTTAAGCAACTCGCACCCGTTTCCCCAAGCCCTTGCACAGTGGAGCATTTTGGATATAAACATAAGTTTGTGCTCGTGCATCACTCTCATGCTTCCGTGCCACACGAGCTCTCCTTTGTCAAGTTTGCAGGTTACGGTCTTCTCCGCGGTGTTTAATACAAAATGCTCCCCTGCATTAGAGGACTTGGAGGTCGCACGCTTTTTTCCGCCGTCACTTGAGGATTACGTCTCCATCTGATGGTGACTGGTTATGGTGGGCTTAAAAGATAACGCTGACAAACAGTAAACTGAAGAAATTCACTTCTCCGCTAAAGCTAGCAGAGTCGTATTACGTGCGTTTGACATCATGTGCCATAGACTGGGAAATGGCTTATTCTTCCGGTTAGTAAAAACCCCCTAGTGTTCCATTTGAGACGATATTACCTTTCTAAACTCCATACACTAGACGGTAGAGTGCATAGTGTAAGTGCATAGTACGTCATTTGGGACACAAGAACTGGCCTGTACTCTCCGATGCGTCTTAGTAAACGTGCCTTGTGCCGTCCGCAGACCAACTAATCGATAATGAGATTCGTTGACAACGATTTTCATAACCGATTTTTATCCATTTTATCTATTAGTTGTTGCAGCTCCAGATTGGAAAGTGTCGGATAAAAATGGGAGAAGTAAAAAATAATAATATATTTAGATTGTTTAAAAATATCTATTTTCTTTTTACAGATAGTATTACAGACGTTGTTAGCATTTGTGGTTACATGTTGCGGAATAGTCCACATCTCGGGTGAGTTTAAAGACATGGATGCGTCTTCAGAGCTTAAACACAAGTAAGTAAAACGAACTATTATTATTTTTAATTGCCTCAGCTAGAATTGTTTTAATCATTTTCTCGTTAGACGATGTCCGAAAACCGGTGTTAACATCAACCCCCTTCTCTTTCTCTTGCCAGGACATTTGACACGTTGAGAAACCACCCGTCTTTCTACCTGTTTAATCACCGAGGCAGGGTGCTCTTCAGCTCACCTGAGCCAGAGGCTCCTACTGCAACTCCTCAGGCTTTGCCCTCCAATCCCCTGAGGTTACGCAAGCTGGAGAACTTTCACTGAGACTAGCCTTGAAAGGGGTTCCCCTTGCCTGTGTTGCCGTCTTTTTCTTCCTCTGCATCAGTAAGCTCCTCGGTTTGGAATGGGCATATAAACCATTTTTCCTTTCACTCCTCTCTGTGCGTATGTCAGTATGCTGTACAAATCTGCATCTCAGCGTGGTTATTACTTTGAAAATCTATGGACCGTGCCAATTCCTTATTATTATTATTTTTTTCCTTTTCCAACTGATACATTTGTCTTAAAACGTCTGAAAGATATGCTGTGCTCAATCAGGTGGCACACAGAGAACTGAGAAGCCATCCTTTTGTTTCATCTCCTATACCGTTCAGTTTGCCACATGACCTGCTGGGTCGCCATGTTTAACAGAATTTTTTTTTTTTTTTTTTTTTGTCCCCACATCCTTTTCAAAGGAGGTAATTACTATGGACCATTAACTTTACTTGTGTTAAGATATGCTATTTATGACTGATGGACTACAAAATAGATTTTGGTATGCAAATAATGCTACGGTTAGTGTAATTACTAAATTGATACCTGGTATGGGAAATAAAGACGTCTAATAACGCTAACAATACTGTGAACGCGCTGTGGGAAATGAATGGTACACCCCCTTTTTTTTTTTGTTAGGTTTTTTTGGGGGGGTTGACGGGAGTGATGTTTTTACCATTTTGTTTTATGTTACAGTGCATTTGATTATTTTGAACAATAAAATCTGAGATTTTATTGATGAATTTTTAACTGAAGAGATGTATTCATTTTCACCGTGTCAGGGCATCTCTTCACTGTGATATCTGGTATACACTCATTATCCACTTTATTAGGGACACTCGTATGCTTACACATCCATGCAGTCATATAATCAGCCAATCATGTGGCAGTAGCACAATGCAAAAATATTCACCCAGGTCAAGAGGGTTAGATCAAACATCAGAATGGTGAAGAAATGTGATCTGTGACTTTGATCATGGCATGAGTATTGGTACCAGAAGGCCTGGTTTTGAGTATTACAGAACCTGCTGATCTCCTGGGATTTTCACATACAACAGTCTCTAGAAATCACACTTTTTCTTCATTCTGATGTTTGATGTGAAGCCCCTGACCCGTATCTGCCCAATTTTATGTGTAGCCCTGCTGCCACAATTGGCTGATTTGAATACTGCATGGATGTGCAGGGGTAAAGGTGTTCCTGATAAAGTGGATGGTGAGTGCATTTTATATATACAGATATAGATATACAGTCATGTGGAAAAAAAAAATAGTATACCCAATGGAAAAAAATGTTTTGATGTATTTTGACAAGCAAACATATGATCATCTTTGAAACAGTGCCTATTAATAAAGGTGATATACTATCAAATGACATAAAATTGACATTTTGTAACAAAAAAACAGATCAGTCACATGGAAAAAGTAAGCACACCCCTACATTATTCACACCTTCAAATCCATAAAGTTAGAACCAGGTGTTCAGGATTGGGTGCCAGTTATTAGAACCTGCTAAGCAAGTGCAGGTGGAACTTGTCTTATTTTTTCCTATTTAACCTGTCTTATTTATCTAGTGTCTGGTGTTCCCTTTGTTATTGAGGCGTGTGGTGTCATAATGCCAAGCTCTAAAGAGCTCTGTAAGGCCTTCAGAGAAAAAGGTTGTGGATGTCCGAGTCTGCCAGTTTGTCCTGGATTGGCCGTTCCATCAAATTCAGCCCAAGAACAGACTGTCTGATGCAAAAAGAAGTCTCCAAGAACCCCAAAATTTAATCACAGGATCTGCAAGTAAGTCTTGCAACTGTTGATCAAAGTGCATTCTTCTTCAATCAGAAAGAGATTGCACAAATTTGACCTGCATGTGAAGTGTGCCAGGAAGAAAAAAAAAAAAAACCTTTGCAAGACTACAGTTCGCCATTGAGCATATAGGCATTGACCAGGCCTTGTGGAATAATGTGCTCTGGACAGACGAATCAAAGATAGAGTTGTTTGGCCACAGTAACAGCAGACATGTTTGGCACAGACCAAAGACAGCTTTTCAGGAGAAGCACCTCATACCAACTGTGAAGCACAGTGGTGGAAATGTGATGGTTTGGGGTTGCTCCACTGCCTCAGGGACTGGACAGCTTGCATTCATTGATTCAACAATGAATTCTGCATCATATCAAAGAGTGCTTGAAGTTATTGTGAGGCCATCTGTTCCGAAAGTTGAACTTGAACCAAAAGTAGACATTTCAACAGGATAATGATCCTAAGCACACGCAAATCCACCAAGGAATGGCTCAAAAAGAAGAAATGGAGGGTTATGGAATGGCCTAGTCAAAGCGCAGATTTTAATCCCATTGAAATGTTGTGGGGGATTTGAACCGGGCAGTACGTGCAAGAAAACCCTCAAACTGAAAGAATAATTGCATGGAAGAGTGGTCAAAAATTCCAGCAAGTCTGGTGGACAATTATGCAAACGCCTACAAGAAGTTATTTATGCTAAAGTGGGCATTACTTGCTTCTGAGTCCAACGGTGTACTCGTGATATACTTTAAAAATTTGTTTTTTCAAATAATTTACATCAACTTTATTAATAGTCACTGTTTCAAACAGGATCAAATGTTTGCTTGTCCAAATATGTCAAAAAACCCCAACAATGTCCATGGGGTGTACTTTTTTTTCTTCTTCTTCTTTTTCACATAACTGCAGATGGGTGACAAATTAAAGGGGAAAAAATGATGTCAAACTAAAATTCTGACTGGGCCACATCAGTATTTTTGTGAGTCCTTGAAGAGACATCATCTGAGGATATTCATTTTATGCCTCCACCATTAGCGATTATATTTTCAGGTTGTTCACGTGTCCCCGACGTTTCCGTTAGCACGATATCTCAAAACGAGTGGTCGAATGTTTGTAACATTTATTTGGAATTATTGTAACCACCAGATGAACAATCAATTTTCAAAACAGGGTCAATGTCAAAACAAGGTCAAATGTCTGAAATAGATTTCCTTCAATGGCTTCCTTCCACACCATTGGCGGCGAGTTCTACTTCTTTAACATTTTATCTATTCTGTCAAATAACATCAATAAGCTAGGCTCTGAATGTAGAATAGGAGGTTTCTAGAATAAATTAGGGCTAACTGTTCAGTTGTAACAGTTATTAATCTGATTATAGGTTTTTAATTTATATCTTCTCATCTATATCTTCTATCAATCATTGAGTCACATTAAAGGCCAATATCTGATGCATTTTTTTTTTAAAAATCCTTTTGAGTCTGACATGCAGCATCCAGGTGATGATTTTTAACCAGCTCATCAGCCCGGTGAAATGTAAGCCCAAATTTGCTGTACAGTGATATGTATGAAATGCAGGCAGTCCCTACACTACATTTCTAGTGTTATTTCTCAATGGTAGTGTCATTGCAATCATTTCGACCCTGATGAACGTCATCTCTTGCAAGATGACAATTCTCCCATCCACAGGGAACGAGGGTTCACTGAATAGTTTTATGAGTATGAAAATGATGTAAATCGTATGCTATGGCCTTCACTGGCCTTCACCAGATCTCGATCTCATGGAACACCTATGAAAGACTTTAGACAGTGTTCCCTACCACCTTCATCAAAACACCAACTGACTGAATATATTTTGGATGAATGGTGTTCATGCCTCCAGTACAACTCCAGAGACGTTAATGTGCCCACCATCTGTATATAATATATTATAAGCTGTAGGGCTAGTTCAAGTGGTTTTACACTGTGGCTGTGTGAGATGAGGTGTTTGTTCTATGTAGAGGTGCTATGAATGTATAACATTTCCAGGTCCCCTTAACCTGTTGACCACCTATAGTTTTCTATTTTCAGAGAACTTCAAAAGAAGTTTCGTTTAAGCTTGTTATCCTGAGCCTTTTAAACAGAACGCCCGCACCGAGTTCCCCGAGGTCGTTTTAAATCTAAACAACTGTTTCTCGACAAAAAAAAATCCTTTAAAAGTTGCAGCAGGAGCTCAGTGGTTAAGATTCTACGTTGGTATGTGCAAAGAAACCATTGGGTTCCAGAGCAACTCAGAATTCAAACAAATATAACCCACTTCTTGCCAAAGCCACACTCTTAAAATAATTTCTTTTTACAGAGCCTGGGGTGCTACATGGACCAGTAGTTTTCCTCCAAGTGCATATTTTACTGTGAGGTGCCAGAATATGAGGGGAACTTTTCCAAATGTTACAAAAAGTGTTCTGAGTTTAAAAAAAAAAAAAAAACACCTTTAACTCTCAACAGCAGGACCTTGTGTTTCATTTGGATTCTGTCTCTCTTGTTTTGGATTAAAAGCATCTACCACATGCATGTAAGTCCTAAATCTGGTAATAAATTCAATTTTACGCAAATATCCATTTTACTCAGCTTTATGTTTGCTTAACAAGAAGACAAACATGTCAGTTACTGTAAAGAATGAAGTTATAGAAGGATATTTGGCTCAGGAATGTTGTGTATTTGTTGGTTTATGTGATGGAAACATTTTTTAAAGGATTCTGCAACTGAGAAGATAGAAGCATACAAGCTGAAGATATTCTTACAGACTTCAGGAAACATTTTTAAGCCTTCTTTTTTTTTTGAAAGTGCTATATTAATAAAAAAAAATAATGAAGGGATCAGTGCAGTTGGAATCATTACATTCACCCTTACTATTCACCGTCTTCCTTCAAAATAGAAGGGATTAAAAGCACGGTGGTTTTATTTGTATTACGGACTGACATAGTGAAAGCTAGTGACAACTGGCAAAATCACATCATGCTCATGTCTATTCTGCTTCTGATGTTACTGAATATGTATCAGCTCTCTTGGCCAATAAGAAATTTGCAAGGAGTGGAGTAGATTTATATTTAAACACGGGCTACATTACTGACTGTGTGCTGGAAAGCGGCCTCAGTCTGTCCCGACAGGCTTCACGTTTCTCCTCTCGAGCAATAGAGACTGAAGATGTTTTAAAGATCATTTGTTTATAATGTTTATTTTCATTGTTTTTTGTTTTTCATAAAAAAATCATAAAACTTTACATTTCATATATAATAACAAAGTTACAAAAATGTATTATACAATTCTTAAAATATTCTTATGTTCTGGTAAGAATACCATCCAAAAATAATCTATATTATTTATGAACGTCAAAAAAGTCGTATACATCTGCTTTGAAAAATAAACAAAGACGAACAACCATGTGGTCACTAAGGTAGCTTTTGCATGTGAAAAGTAGCTGATGACAGTCTAACGAATGTTCCAGTGAAGAACAGATGATGTTGAATGGGTCCAGAGCTTCCAAACAACTACATCCCTCTTTTTTTTTTTTCTCCTTTTTTTTTTTTTGGCCTGCATAAAAGTGACATTGTGGCGCCACCCGGCATTCATTGGAATCTATTGCTTAAAAGACGTGTTGCATGTTTCTAGTGAAGGTCTGGTGAAGCTTTTCAATATATCATATTGACTGGTCCTTTTATGTTGCTTAGCATTGCTTATTACCACAAACACAGAGACAAACGGACCTCCCATTTCCTGCTCAGGATGATCTCATTGGGTGTCGGGTATCAAGAATTATTAAGACTGCATTATTCTCAAGAGTGTGTGTAGGAAAACTGAGCCTGCTGTACAGATGACAGGATTATTGCTCCACAGTGGTCTACAATATTGGATGGTGGCCAGGCCAATTAGAGTCCCTGGACTGCTATTGAATCGTATGAGTTACAGATATTTTGTGCAAAAGCATACCCATCATGTTAAACTGATGTCTATGACAGAGGACAGACATCTACAGACAAACACAATTGCTTTACATGATGTCTCTCAGGGCTAAACCTGCTTTTGTTGGAGGGTGTGTGTTCATGGACTGGCTTATGTGCTAAAATGGCCAGGGGCGTCCACTCAAAACTTATATTGTCAAATCTATAAGTGCTTTCTAATGCATCACGACTCCAGCTTCTCAGAGAGTCAACAATAGAATGAGGTTCTGCTTCCTCATTTCTCTCGTTCTGGGTCTTTCTCTGATTTCCAAGTACAGTGTTGGCCTTTACCAGGCATGCTTGTGTAGCCCGCTCTGCCATCTCCATTTGTGTACACGTTTTTCCCCTTGCTGCTGAACGAGGACGTTTCACTATCTGCCGTGGACGTTGTTAACTTGTGCGGTCAGCATTTGCCTCTCTTCAATTTCCTCGAGAGCAGATTCCAGCTGCTGGATCAGTACACGCTTCTTAAATCTGAGATAGAGATAGAGAGATAGCCAGAGAGAGGTTGGACACTTGCATATATACATAAGCAGGATTCAGGAAAGAGTTGTGGAGTGTACTTGAACCCATCTGTTAATAAACATTCAGGTGACTAGAAACAGATGAAGGATCTCAGAAGAGGTTCAGTTCAAAAAGACTTGGGGCCCTCACCGGTTGATACACACAAATTTGTGCTTTAATTCTGTGAACTGCATTTTCAACACAGTGTGGGATTTATCAAAACAAATATTTGCATAAATTTGGGCATACATTTATGGACAGCCTTGACTGTACACCTGCAAAACATGTAGTGCTGAAAAGCTGTTCCCTTAGGAGTGCTTTACGCAGGGCCTGGACAGCTATTACTTTGAATTAGCATAGAAGTAATTTCTATAATACAAACAAATTTGTGTTTGTTTTCTGATTCCACAAAAAGGCTAAGAGTCAGTAGGTTAACTAATGGAGCATCACTTTCTATTGTTCTATTGTTTCACAGATGACAATCCAAATTGTCATCTCTGAAATCAAAGAATTTTAGTCGTATTTTCTGCTGGATATCTGGCCGCTCAGGAATCTCTGGTAATGAACAAGCAGGTAGAGCTGCCAAAGAAGCATTATCCTCAGAACCAGTACAATGCTCTATTAAGTTCATAGACCTAAAACCAACATTAAACATATACACTAAAAAAAAAAAAATTGGCAGTCGGAATGGGTTCAGTGTTTAAACAACAAATTACGGGAAATAAATCCTGTTGTTGAGACGAGACACGTATTCCGTTTTAATAATCGCTAGGATCAAGTCTCTTACACTTGATGCTGGATAGGACATGCAAGGCTCGCACACCAATAGGGAGAAAATACACCAAAGTGCCCATTCTGTCAGAACCCACTATCCATTAAACATGTCTTACTGGACTGGAACACTTCTACACTTCTACCTGTATTATTCTGTTGACAAGGTTTTTAACCAAGTAAATCCAAACTTAGTTTGAAGGTTTGAAGGTTTTTAGGAAAAATGTATCTTAAACACCCTTTTTTAGTTTTACCATTGAATAATTAAACTGGCTCTCGCCATGAATATAGACATGGAAGTTGGCATGGCGTTTTATATATATATATATATATATATATATATATATATATATATATATATATATATATATATATATATATATATATATATAAAAGATGCATCATGCTATTTTGACAGATTTTTTAGTTGAACACTCTAAGTGGCTTTTTGGAGATTTGGAAGAACCAGCAGTGATAAATTTGGTGCCATCAGCTCGGACCCAAGTTGGAGATGGAAATGAGACATACATATGTCTAAGTCCTTTCGGCCATGTGATTTTTGGCAATACGCACATTTCAAAGGAAAACTGGGGCTATAACGAGTCAGTACCTCATACTGTAGGTCATAGGAAAGAGTCCTTCTGGCACCTCTTTCACTCCTTTTGAACACTTCACCCTCCCTTCTGAGCTCCTGCCTACTCTTTTGACCTGAACTTCAACAACTGCCCTCCAAACCACAAGGGAGGAAATTTTCTGGACCTTGTCTTCAGCTGACCTTCCTTAGCTGCAGACATCAATGTTACCCTGCTCTACTTTTCAGTTCACCGTTTTGTATAACTATTAACTCTTGTTTTAGTCATAACACTCACCCTCCCTGCCCTGCCTATCAGCAACTATTCATACCTTTCCTCCACTTGCAGCAATCTTCCATGCTACCTCTCCTTCCTCCCTAGCTTCCCGAATCCTAACCGCCCTACCACACTCCTTTTCTTCTCCAACACCTGCACCAGCAACCAATACGTTCCTCTCTTCACATTCTTCATCCACTGACCTCCTTTGCTCTGGATATTCCAGACCTAGGAGGTGTTCTCACCTTGATCCTTGGCTGTCAAATGTGCTATGCAGCAAGCGGAAAGAATTAAGAACAGCTGAATGAAAGTGAAGGAAATCACAACTTGATGCTGATCTCTTCTTATACTGTTCTCTGTTGTTGAAGTTCTGCTAAGATATCCTTCTACAAAGGAAAACTGGCAGCATCTACTGCTGATCTATTTTTTCACTTCTCAACCTTCGTCCTTCACCCTCGTCCCTGACTGCTGGTGGCTTTGCCACATTCTTTGATGAGAAGATTAGCAAGATCAGCCAATCGCTCCTTCTTGCCCTATTGCGAAAATACCCTCGCTCTTTTTCCTCCCGCTGCCTTGACACAGTTCTCTCTTCTTTATACAGAAGAGATTCTGCACATTATCTTGTCTAGCAATCCTACTACCTGACCACCGGATCCATCCCTTTCACAATGCTCCAGATTGTGTCTCAAGACCTCCACCCCTTCAACACTTACACCATAAAGGACACCATAATATTTGTTTATGTAGGGACTGCCTTCAAGTAAGCATTCAATTACTACATGCAGACTATCAACTGATCTCCCTCTATATTCGCTCCCTCAGTGATGTCATATCCTCAGGTTTTTGTATTTTTTTTCCCATTCACTGATATGTTGACTGCACGCAACGTATTGTCTCCTTTCCTCCCTCAGATACATGTTTCTACACAGATCCCAGCATGTCTGGCAGACATTTTGTCATGGATGGCAGCTCAAAAGCTGAAATTTAATGCAAGCAAGACTCAGCTGCTGTATATGCCTGGAGATGGAGCCCCATGTCAAAATCTTGTGGTCAAAACACACCATTTGACACTGGCACACAACCATGGGTAATTTCAGACAAACAACTATCCTTCTCGCCTCAGATTGCAACCTTGACATGCTCATGTTTCTAGTTACAACATCAGGAGCATCTGGCCTTTTCTATCCATGGAGGCAACAAAGGTGCTTGTTCATGCCCTTGTCATCTCGAGACTTAACTACTGCAACTCCCTCCTGGCAGGTCTGCCACTGTGCGTCACCTGACCCTTGCAACTGATCCAGATTGCAGCTACAAGACTTGTTTTCAATCTCCCCAAATTCTCCAACATTACCCTATTACTGTGTTCCCACCACTGGCTTCCTGTAGCTGCTCACATTAGATTTAAAACACTGGTGGTTTCCTGCAATGCCAAAAATGGACCAGCCCTCACCTACTTGGCTTTTTACCAGGCTCCTTTTGAGCCTCTTGCACAGTTCGACTAGACCTCAGGGTACAAGGAAGACATGCAAATCTCTACTCTGTACTAGCATAGAGGTGGTGAAATGAATCTTCCCTGGCTGTCCAAGTAGTCACAACCAGTCTTCAAAAAAAAAAAAAAAGACTAAAGACCGACCTATTCCACAAACAATGCAATAACTTAAAACATCCCTTGACTTGTGTTTTCTTTTCTTGCTGCACAAATATCCCCGTAACAGGGTTTTAGCTCTTGGTCCCGGATGTAATAAACTAGCATGAGGATATGTTTTTTTGATAGAGAATACAAAGCACTTTTGTTAAAGACTGTAAGTCTGGATAAGATTGCTTTCTAAATGCTGTAAATGTCCATAGTGTTGGATGCTATAATTTCTCTTAACCTGAGCTTCATCCCCTACAACCCTAGGTCCTGGTGTACCCTCCTGTCCTATACATTTTAGCATTTTCCCTACTCCCAAAAAACCGTTCCTGAGTTAAAGTGGGTGTGCCAATGGGGGATAGGGGGGGATACTCCAGGACCAGGGCTGGGAACCTGTGCCTCACACCATTGTGTAACAGACACATGTGAAGCAGGACTTCCGCACAATCGCCGAATTTCCCGACCTCAACACGGATTTCTATTCCATGAATGTGCAGCTGATTTGTGACATGCATTTGTTCCTTACAGTGAGGGAAAGAAGTATTTGATCCCCTGCTGATTTTGTACATTTGCCCACTGACAAAGAAATGATCAGTCTATAATTTTAATGGTAGGTTTATTTGAACAGTGAGAGACAGAATAACAACAAAAAAATCCAGAAAAACGCATGTCAAAAATGTTATAAATTGATTTGCATTTTAATGAGGGAAATAAGTATTTGACCCCCTCTCAATCAGAAAGATTTCTGGCTCCCAGGTGTCTTTTATAAAGGTAACGAGCTGAGATTAGGAGCACACTAAAAGGGTTAAAGGGAGTGCTCCTAATCTCAGCTTGTTACCTGTGTAAAAGACACCTGTCCACAGAAGCAATCAATCAATCAGATTCCAAACTCTCCACCATGGCCAAGACCAAAGAGCTCTCCAAGGATGTCAGAGACAAGATTGTAGACCTACACAAGTCTGGAATGGGCTACAAGACCATTGCCAAGCAGCTTGGTGAGAAGGTGACAACAGTTGGTGCGATTATTCACAAATGGAAGAAGCACAAAAGAACTGTCAATCACCCTCGTCCTGGGGCTCCATGCAAGATCTCACCTCGTGGAGTTGCAATGATCATGAAAACAGTGAGGAATCAGCCCAGAACTACACGGGAGGATCTTGTCAATGATCTCAAGGCAGCTGGGACCATAGTCACCAAGAAAACAATTGGTAACACACTACGCCGTGAAGGACTGAAATCCTGCAGCGCCCACAAGGTCCCCCTGCTCAAGAAAGCACATATACATGCCCGTCTGAAGTTTGCCAATGAACATCTGCATGGTTCAGAGGACAACTGGGTTTAAGTGTTGTGGTCAGATGAGACCAAAATGGAGCTCTTTGGCATCAACTCATCTCGCCGTGTTTGGAGGAGGAGGAATGCTGCCTATGACCCCAAGAACACCATCCCCACCATCAAACATGGAGGTGGAAACATTATGCTTTGGGGGTGTTTTTCTGCTAAGGGGACAGGACAACTTCACCGCATCAAAGGGACGATGGACGGGGCCATGTACCGTCAAATCTTGGGTGAGAACCTCCTTCCCTCAGCCAGGGCATTGAAAATGGGTCGTGGATGGGTATTCCAGCATGACAATGACCCAAAACACACGGACAAGGCAACAAAGGAGTGGCTCAAGAAGAAGCACATTAAGGTCCTGGAGTGGCCTAGCCAGTCTCCAGACCTTAATCCCATAGAAAATCTGTGGAGGGAGCTGAAGGTTCGAGTTGCCAAACGTCAGCCTCGAAACCTTAATGACTTGGAGAAGATCTACAAAGAGGAGTGGGACAAAATCCCTCCTGAGATGTGTGCAAACCTGGTGGCCAACTACAAGAAACGTCTGACCTCTGTGATTGCCAACAAGGGTTTTTAAACCAAGTACTAAGTCATGTTTTGCAGAGGGGTCAAATACTTATTTCCCTCATTAAAGTGCAAATCAATTTATAACATTTTTGACATGCGTTTTTCTGGATTTTCTTGTTGTTATTCTGTCTCTCACTGTTCAAATAAATCTATCATTAAAATTATAGACTGATCATTTCTTTGTCAGTGGGCAAACATACAAAATCAGCAGGGGATCAAATACTTTTTTCCCTCACTGTATATATATGAAAACTGACAAAAAAATACAGTAATAGCAAACAACACAGCTAAATAACTGTCCACTTTAGTTATCAACATGAAAATCTCTGCTTCGGGAAAAAAGTTTCTTTTGCTAGTGTGTAGTGTCTGTGACGCTGACAAAATATCAGTCCTTTTTTATATTCGTGAAATGTATGTGTACAGGGTTTATTATCAGTTGGTATTTATTAAGCTTCATTGCTTACACTTATGCATATGACATGTGCATGCACATTTGATGAATCCCAATTTTATACCAAATTTTATGTACAAGAAACAATTTAGAAACCTTTTCTACTGAATGCTGATCAATATGGATAGGCATGAATTTAGTTCTGCTTAGCTGATCACTTTTATGGGGGGGAGATATTGCTTAGCAGAGATAACTGCAGTGAATATATATTTAAATGAGCTGGAACGCAATTAAAATTGTGTGTGTGCTCGCATGCATGAAATGTAATACCAATAGACACCCACCTGGCTGCTTCTTTGATGGCGTGATGGATAAAGTACCTCTGCACTGACACTGGTCCTTTAACCTCCTCTAGCAGCCTGAATATTGCCTCATAATCTACCAAAGACAGAGATTAAGAGATATTTAAACAAGAGAACAACAGTACAATATTATTTCTGTGTAAAAATCGTCCAGATATATATTTTTAAAAAACAAAAAAAACAAAGACACTTACTGCGGCCAGGTTTTCGGACCTCTTTAATGACTCGAGTGCGTAATTCGGCGTTGCTTCCCTCCAGAGGAACCATAACAATGGTGGGCCGTGAAGAAGTGTCTCCTCCAGTGCCCTCCATGTCTCTGTCCTGGTCTGGAGGACTTGGATTCTCACAGTTCTGTGGCCTTTCAGACAGTCTTTCCTCCAAACACTCTTCTCCTAACCTGTTCTCCAGCAGTGCCTCTTCTTCTCCTCCATCAGTGACCTTCATTCCTCCTTTCTCCTCCAGAGAGAGAACTACAGTTTCTCCCCCGACCCCTTCCACTCCTCCAGACCAGCTGTCTCCAGACTCTCCACTCATCACTCTCTCACCATTGCTCTCTGCACCCACCGTGCTGTTCCCCTCCACTCCTACAGGGGGAGAGACCCAGACCATGCATGCTGTAATTACCAACATATGCTCTAGTAACTGTAGAGACAACATAATCCCAGCAGTAGTGAAGGTTCCTTTGACAATAACATATGACAAAGCAACTAACATTACAAACTAACATTCTTGAAAATTAGTTACACAAATAAGACATGGTAAAGTAACAATCCAAATGGCTTTTTTTTTTTCCTGTGGGTTGATGCAAACTATTTTCAACACAACAATACAATGTACAGCAATATCAAGGAATAGAGCAAGTGGTATTACTATTTCCTCGATATAAGGTTCACTAAATAAATAAGAAAATGCACATAACTGGATATTTAATCATCAATATTAATACAAGAACTCATAAAATAATTGCTTTTTTAAAAAAAAGACCCAATCATTCTGACAATTTCAATATCTGAACTTTAAAACACCCTGTACACACACAGCAACAGGAAATTCTAGGACACCCATGAGAGACAACGCTGTGTCATGAAAAGGTATGTTATAAAAGTCGAACTATTCTAGAAATTGTTTTCTACCCTGAAATTTTGTTATATTACAGAGATTTTTTAAAATCTTAGATTAACAATGTCAGATAAATTGTTTCAAAATGACTAGCTTTTTGTAAATATGAAGGAGAAAAAAAGTGAACGTTATGTAAGCTTTCTGTTTTATTTTCACTCAAATCTGTTCACACTCCTGCCATCAGGTGGCGCCCCAAGCACATGACAATATTTTACGTGTCTGTTTACACAAATACTGTTTGTTTGCTAAGCATTCAGAGGAAATTTAATCAGCCTGACAACTGTACGGCTATTGAAACAAAGATGGTCCGAGTTAACTGGAAGTCTATTGCCAGGTATTGAATAGAATATCTTCAACCAGGCCTCTGAGCTTTATAATACTCACCTTTGTGCAGTGGGATGGGTTTAATGAGACCAGGTTGGCCTGGGGCCACCGTGGTCCCTTTTCCCAACACATGGTTGCTGATGATGGGTGGGGTTTGGGATCGGCGTAGTAGAGGGGACATGCTTCGCCGCCTCTTTGGAGCTGCACCCGAGTTAGGCTCTGTTGAGTTTCCCCTTTTCTTGTTCTGGGTGCCTGTGACAAACTCATCTGCTTCGTCTATCATCATTCCCTGTGATCATACAGAAGAAAACATTTCTTACCTGAAAACTGTTCTGTTTGGATGTTTCCATGGTTAAAATGTTATAGCAAAACAAATGAACATACTGATTAAGATATCAAGTGTTTGTATATTGTACCAAGCGTAATGAGGATCATGATCAAAAAATCTAAATCCAATAAAGTTTAAGTTGTCATGGTGATACTGTGTTGCCAAAACAATAAAGCCATTGTGCTCATTAACCTATTGAATGTTTGACTGTTGTAGGAAATGTAGCTGATACATGAGGACAGGGTGTGGAAGGAAGCACCTTCTTATCTTGTTTAAACGGGTTGCCGAATGTGTGCAGGCGTTTGGGCTGATCAGGGTCGATCTCCCGAAGGGGGGATGGCATCATCTTCAGGTATTCCTGATAGTTTCCCATCTGACCCACAGGAATACTATGCAAATAGTCTACCAAAAAAAAACACCCAGAAGTTTATATCATTAAAAAAACTGTCAAGTTTTCAGGTCATAAATTTTAGTCTAAAACTGTGAAGGAAAACATACACCCTAGCTCAATAGTAAAAATCCTGAATAAATATTTATCCTGAAAACAGTCCAAACATTGCCTATGTCTTTTGAGCACACCTTCATCTTGGCTCCTGATTAGCTTCTGAGTAGTCCTTAAAAGGTTGGAGCGCATTCGTGTGACCTGATCCAGAAGGTTCCGCCGTGGAATATCATAGGCATTACGATAGGCCTGGGGCTTTACCTCCTGTACAGGAAATGCAGAAAGAAATTGTAATAAGAAGCAATAACTGCTGCATCACTCATGAAACCAGGTCACACATGTCCGTTAGACATAGTTTTATGAGTAAACAAACTGAAATAAAATCAACATTTACATTTTCAACATTTTATGGCATTTGGCAGACGCCCTTATCCAGAGCGACTTACATATATCTCATTTATACAACTGAGCAGTTGATGGTTAAGGGCTTTGCTCAAGGGCCCAGCAGTGGCAGCTTGGTGGTGCTGGGATTTGAACTGGTCAGAAGTCCAATGCCTTAACCACTGCGCTACCACAGCCACAAAATTATGTTTAAAATTATGAACTAAATGATGTTTGCATATATCAGTGTCGTTCCATATGTTCTTCAGGTCAGCTATACACTATAGACCCAAAACATGAACTGTAACATAAATGATTTAGAAGAAAGGGCCTGGGCTGGGCTCAGCCCCACTGCTACAGGTTCTACCTTGTTGAGGTGAGCAATTTGAAATCCAGCGAATTCTTTGAGGTTGATGTCGTTAAGGCGGAGGGGCACCTCGCCCGTGATGCCCTGCAGTAGCTGTTTGAAGTCACGCCGGTGAGCAAGGGACAGTGTACTCGAGTGATTCTTCACCTTGATGCCAGTCTCTTGAGGGGGCTTTTTACCCACCGACACAATCATCCGGTCCGACTCCATCTTTGCCTAAAAAAGCAAATGTGGTTACTTCATTTAAATATGGAATAAAACATGGAAAATTAACCAAATCGCTGCTCTCTAGAACTGTCCTTGATCTCTTAGGATTCACTGACTTGGGAAGAGTTTCAATTTTTTTTCCACTCTCTTTATGTACCCCATACTCATTAAGCCTCTGAGTGCTTTTCCTTGGCTGTACAACATTCCCTGAACACCTGGTCATGACACCCATATGTGGGTCTTCCCCAAAGTGTTGGCACAAAGTTGGAAGCACACAGGTGTATAGAATGTCACCGTATGCTGTAGCATTATAATTTCCCTTCACTGGAACTAAGAGGCCCAAACATGTTCCAGCATGACAATGCCCCTGTACACAAAGCCAGGATCATAAAGACATGGTTTGCCAAGGTTGGTGTGGAAGATCTACACAAGAGTGGCCTATATAGAACCCTGACCTCAACTCCACGAACACTTTTGGGATGAAATGGAATGCTCATTGCACCCCAGGCCTTCTCGCCCAACATCAGTGCCCGACCTCACTAATGCTCTTCTGGCTGAATGGGAAAATCCCCACAACCACGTTCCAAAATCTAGTGTAAAGACTTCCTATATGTGATGGTCAGGTGTCCACAAACTTTTGGCCATATAGTGTATACACTATATATGTATACACTATGATGTTACACAGCTGATGAAGGAGGTTTGAGAGAAGAAGTATATATTGGCATTCTTATTTATTCAACATTTAGTTCTTTTCTATCAACGCTGATGCTGAATTCCATGTGTGATTTCAAAGGCAAATTAGAGGGAAAGCTTACCTGCTGGCTGAGTTTTTTTAGGTAGGAAATGACGCTGTAGCTGAGGCCACAGTCCATGTTGTCAGAGATGAGATTTGGCGCTCCCATCATCCTAAGTGCCTTCTTTAAGGGCTACAGAGAGAGAGAGAGAGATGAGTAAAGAAGACAAAATTAGGTCATTCTCATCAACGCACAGGATCTTAACCTCATTATAGATTTTACAACATAGGTTTACAGCACACACACATGAATAGTGTTAACTGGGGTCAGATTACAGGGACACAGAAATGTTATATTCATATAAAATGTCTTAATAGCTCCATGACTACACTGCCATGCCTGTCATTGATTAGTTACAGTCATTTTTAATTATTTACATATTTTTATGTAAGGCTTCACAAGGGGGCGCGGTGGCGTAGTGGTTAGCGCGTTTGCCTCACACAGTCTGTGTGTGTGGAGTTCGCATGTTTGTTTCAGGGGTTTCCTCCGGGTACTCCAGTTTCCTCCGCCAGTCCAAAAACATGCATTGTAGACTGATTGGCATGTCCAAAAGTGTCCGTAGTGTATGAATGTGTGTGTGAATATATGTGTGATTGTGCCCTGCGAGGGACTGGCACCCTGCCTTGTGTCTCATACCCCCTGGGATAGGCTCCAGGTTCCCCGCGACCCAGTAACGATAAGCGGTACAGAATATGGATGGATGGATGGATGGATGGATGGATTCACGAGAGTTGTCGCTGTTTGGCAAGGTTTCTAAATTATATTGAAGTTTTCAGCCAATAACATAAAATCTACCAAATTCAGCACGAACCATTCCCAAACACTGAAGTAATTATATATAGAGATGACACGATATGCCCTTTTCTTTTCCACTAACGATAGCGATATTGAAATCTCAAGTATCAGCTGAGACTGATACTCATCTGATACTGTTTTTTTTTTTTTTCAGACTACTTGGCTTTACTTTTTTTTTTAACTGAAGCACTTCACAGTTAAACTCTTTCACTTACATTGTAAATAAAATAAATATAATACATTTAATAAAGCATAAAGATCAACCCAATAAAATAAATACCTCTCTTTATATTTAAACATTTCCAGTTCCAAAAATATAATTTTACACATTTAACACCTAAAAATCCCTGGGATGCTTTGCAGTTCTTACCAGAAGAAAGTAAGGAGGCATAGATTTCAAGTACACCTCAAAGGCCTGTCTCCACTTGAGGTTTGGCTTGAGTTTGTGCACTTTAAACAAGTCATCTGTTAAGTCAAGAAAGTAAGAGGATATTAAATTAAGCATATAACACCTTTTTTCCCATTGTGTCTTAAGATTAAGACATCTTATGGCACAATGTGAACATACTAATACAGATTATTCATTTTTAACACATATTAACATACGACTTCTCTATTATCTTTATTACGTCTATTACCTGTTACGTGTCATTCATTTTAAGGTATTAAGTATTATTCAGTAACTACACTGAAACTGATAAGGAAGGTACAGTCCCCTCTGAAAGTATTGGATCAACAAGGACAATTCTTTTGTTTTTGCTATAAACTGACAAGGTTTGGGTTTGAGATAAAAGATGAATATGAGAAGATGGATCAGAATTTCAGCTTTTATTTCCTGATATTTTGAAGCTGAGAAAAGAGGGAGAATCAATCACAGCCATTGCACAAGCATTGGGCAAAGCCAGTACAAGAATTTGGTATGCCCTGAAAAAGAAAGAAACCACTAGTGTACTAACAATCCAGACATCCAACAGGCAAATTTGATGGCAAAGGAAAACAACAGCAGTTGATGATAGAAACATTGTGAGCGCTGTGAAAAAAACCTGAAAAACAACAGTTAGTGACATCACCAACAACCTCCACAGGGCAGGGGGTGAAGGTATTACAATCCACCGTTCTAACAAAACTTTCACAGCAGAAATATAGAGACCATCCCACAAGATGCAAACCACTCATCAGATGAGCCACAAAAGTTCTGGAACCAAAATTAACCTCTAACAAAGTGATGGAAAAGCCAAATTATGGAGGAAAAAAGGATCTGCTCATGATCTAAAACATCTGTGAAACATGATGGACGCAGTGTCATTGTTTGGGTTTGCATGGCTTCTTCTCGAACAGGCTCACTAATCTTTATTGATGATGTAACTCATGATGGTAGCAGCAGAATGAAATGAGAAATGCATCCGATCTAACTGGGAGGAACTTCATCATGCAGAGAATGACCCAAAACACACTGCCAACACAACAAAGGACTTCATCAGGGGGGGAAAAATGGAAGGTTTTAGACTGGCCAAGTCAATCACCAGACCTTAACCCAATTGAGCATGCAATTCATCTCCTGAAGAGGAGACTGAAAGGAGAAACAAACAACAACTGAAAGAACCTGCAGTACAAGCCTGGAAAAGCACCACAAATGAAGAATGCAACACTTTGGGGATGTCACTGGGTCGCCAGCTTGATGCAGTTATTGGAAGCATGGGATATACAACCAAATATTAAGTGTTATTTATGTCGACTATTTGTTCCAATACTTTTGCTCCCCTAAAAATTGGGTGCCATATTCTAAGTTGTTTAACACATCTAGATATAAATATCAGGAAATGAAAGCTGATCTATTGTCTCGTATTCATATTTTGAACTCAAACCCAAATGTCTTCAGTGTATAGCAAAAAAAAAAAAAAAGGATTGGCCTCGCCGTTCCGATACTTTCAAAGGGGACTGTAGTTATGAGAGTGAAAAATGTAAGTCTAGGCCCACTGACGAATGCTAGGACATTAAGGCATTAAGGAAAATTCCTTCTAGCTCTGGGAACTAAAGCACACACTTACCGAGGAGAGGCAACAGTACGGGGTAGTTGTAAGGCATGACGAAAAGATTCACGCAGGTGAGAGTGGTGCTGGCTTTCAGGTAGCCGAAGGGCTGCACTACGTCACTGTGCTTACCACTGCAGCTCACAAACACCTGGGTGGCAGGAGAGAAGTGTTAGCAGAGCTCGGCATCTCCTGAGCACAGGTCACGCAGGTCTCGCACAGCCCTCTGAGATAAAATGACTTCATCAATGCCTCATCACGTGGAGTGCTCCACAGAGGCAAGCTAAAAATGGTGTCAAAATGCACCAACTTAAATATATCTCCCTCTCTTTAGTTTTTCATTGAAAGTTTTTTTTTTTTTTTTTTTTTTTGGGGGGGGGGGGGGGGGGGGTGTAGATGAATGGGTCCCTTCACAATCTACATACCACATGGCTTCAAGTTTTAAATAATACTTACTTTATCTCTTAAGCGTTCCTTTTAGGAATCCTTATTATAGGCCAACTAGCATTCCAGTGCCTAAATTAATTTCAAATTCCGTTTACATACACACTGCACTTCAGGATATAACCCAGCTGGTTGTGCTTATTCGCTCAGCCTTTGGTACAAAAATATGCTTATTGTCTAATCTACTTCTTATTGTGATTAACAGTGGAGTCCACAACATTTTAGAAAAGTGTACTGTTACATGATTTATGATCTTAATTTTATGTTGTCATAGTGCCCATCCTTAAAATCAGCTTAATGTTGATGTACTTTGTCTAAGAAGCCAATAAAGATTGACATCCAAGATGCTTAATTAAACTTTATACCGTGTCCAGGCCAGAATTATCCATTTTATTTATGTATAATTTCTTTTAAAATGGTGATTTTATTGTTATTGGATGAATTTCTTTATTGGGGATGAAAAATTACTTTCAAAAAAGCTGTGTTTATGATCAGCTCAGTTCGATTTGAGAGTAACATTACTGGGTCAACAGAACACGCATTTATATTATTTAATAACAATAATCATCAGAAAGGTAAGCCCCACCTGCCAGCACATGTGAGGGGACTTCCTCTCCAAAATGTACTGGGTGAGAGGTGAAGGCTCCAGCTCGTACTTATCAAAGGGCAGCTTGTCAATCACCATAGGCTCACAGTCAACGCAAGAGAAACGCACAACTGGATGGGAAGATCGAGGAGGCTAAGAGAGTGAAGAAAAACGGCGAGTTAGTATAGGTGTGTGGTTGGAGGACAGCTGATTTTTGACATTACAGAGCTAGACGCCATTAATCAATGTGTCACAAGCTGCTAAATCAGGTAATGGCAATGCTAGACTGAACTAAGTTGCACTGCTTTACAAGTACTGCTAAAAAAAAAGAAGACATTTTACCTATAAAACGTCAATCAACTAGAAAACATCAGATTTTTAATGCTGCTTTAGTCAAATGCAAATGTCCAGTTTTGTTATCCGCAGGCAGCAGTGCACACAATACTCTATTATAATAGAAGAAAGAGCAGAGAGGTAGAAATGACCTCATGTCAAGAGGGAGCAGTAAAGGACTGATGCAGCTGAGTGAGAAGGCGAGGTCGAGTACTGCTTCTGCCTCAATCAGATGGCAGTCACACTCTCAGCAAGGAAAGGCAGGACACCAAAGATAGCACAATAAGACGCAGGTTTCACCTTCAGGCTATCATGGGTGGTAAAATTACTCAACTGCTCTCTTAGTCAGTGTTCGATTAACATTAATCCAATTCAGCTTTCTGAGTCTGTCTTTTGTAACGTTGCGCCCAATACTAAATGGTCTGCACTTATATAGAGCTTTTTTCCAAAGCGATTTACACTATGTCTCATTCACCTATTCACACACTGGTAGCAGAGCTGCCATGCAATGCGCTAACTTGCCATCGGGAGCAACTTGGGGTTCAGTGTCTTGCCCAAAGACACTTTGGCATGTGGAGTCATATGGGCCGGGAATCGAACCGCCAACCCTACGATTAGTGGACAAGCCGCTCTACCACCTGAGCCACAGCCACCCAATACTACTGATTTGGCTTCGGTTATTTTTAGCGCTCTACATGATATAGTGAAGCTCTAGGATGGGCTTTATAATATGAGCCAACTTTCAGGGTTTTACAGAGACTAGGCTTATTTTCTGTGTTTTGAAAATTGGTCCACTAATGTTTTGAACTATTCCGTGCAAATATTTCATTTCACTCAAACAACATGATGCTTTCAAATTAGAACGAGCACACGGTTAACGTATTTCTCTATCCAACAACAGACGTCTTGCTGACTACAGAGAGAAGCTGCTTTCTCCAAGCCAAGAAAGATTTGTCCAGGAAATACACAGTTCTTGTGTGCTAACTGGATTAGAGGTTAATTGATTGCTGCTGCCATGGTGTTTGGCTGGCAAAAATAAATAAAGAGCAACATCTGGACAATCTGCTAAATAATGTCCAAAAGCAAAAGTGTCAGCTGTAGTGAACAGTGCGTGGGCAGTTAAAATGAGTTGTATGAAGTTATATTATAACTCTTATATTATAACTCACCAGAGTCGGAGAGTTCTGATCAGGCCAGAAGGACTCTGGAATCGGCCAGTGTCCCACTGGGACACCGGTTTTGGGGTTCGGCCGAACGTATATGAGCTTGTGGCAGCTGTGCCAAGGTTGAGAACTGAAGGATGACAGAGGTCGTACTGGATCCACCAGGCCATCTGCACATCAAAAAAAGAACAACTGACGTGTAACTGGTCGCACTGAACAGGCGCTACAAGGTTTTTAGGTATATCCTTCAACATCATATCAAATATTCTTATAATGCTACAAGGAGATGTTTCAACTGGGTTGAAACAGATTTTAATTTCATCATAACACTGGATTTCAGACATAATTCCTCTTTCTCTCCTGTGTATCGAACAGGTAGCATGAATGAGTTCTTCCGGGAAAACAATC
Source organism: Ictalurus punctatus (assembly GCF_001660625.3). Taxonomy (NCBI): domain Eukaryota; kingdom Metazoa; phylum Chordata; class Actinopteri; order Siluriformes; family Ictaluridae; genus Ictalurus; species Ictalurus punctatus. The sequence goes on along the minus strand of NC_030423.2, from coordinate 11,640,441 downwards.
CTGTAATCCATGTTCACTTTATCACATTGTAACAACAGTGTGCTGTGAAAAATCCCCGGATGCATACCTTCACCTACAGGAGGTGGATCTGGGCCCGTCTTCTCAAAATTAATAACAACTCCACTCAGAACCTTCTGCACCAGAGACTCCAGGCACTGGTTCAACATCCTCTGTGTCCTAACACAATATGACCGACCTTGAAAACAACAACAGAAAATATATAGTTTATATTTGGCAGACTATAAAAATCCTAGCAGTGTTATATCTATTGAGTGCTGAGCACCAAACATACTTTGAAAATAAACAAGGGGGAAAACATTATACTCGGTTTGCAGACTCTGGCCTATATGCACTTGTAAATATAAAGGTACTGACTAGGGGGAAAAAAGCAACCGTCTTTTCACTCAGTTAGGACAAGTACAAATTACCTCCTGTACTATCAGTATAATTCACTCTAATTACAATAATGACAAATAGCAGACAGGTCTTAATGGTCCCGGATCAGAGCCTAGTCTCTGCTAAGATGTCTCTTGCTATTCCTGATCTGACTTGTAACAGGCTGAATCCCAAAAGACTCTTTATTTAAGTGACTATACTGGGCACGGTATCAGTATAATGGCTTTTACAGCCTACAACGGATATAAAAAAGTCTACACAGCCCTGTTAAACCTGCATGTTTTTTGGATGCAAAAAAACCCAAAAAAACATGAAACCAAGATAAATCGTGTCAGATTTTTTTCCACCTTGAATGTGATATCACAACAAACAAAATTCAAGTGAAAAACAAATAGAAATATTTTAGGAAAAAAAAAAGAAAAAGGTGCTTAAATGAGCACACCCCTTAACTAACACTCAGTGAGAACACCATGTGCTTGTAATACAGCACTCAGCCTTTTTGGTTCCGAGTCTACCAACTGAATACATTTTGATTTGGCAATGTAATTCCACTCTTCCTTGCAAAAATGCTCCAGATCTATCAAATTGAGAGGGGGATCTCCTGTGCACAGCCCTCTTCAAGTCATTCCAAAGGTTTTCAATAGGATTTCGATCTGGACACTGACTGGGCCATTCTAAAACATTGATCTTCTTCTTATGCCATTTTTTTATTGAGTTGGTGACATTTTTCTTCATCTTCAGCTGTTTAACAGAAGCCTGCAGATTTTGTTCCAAAACAGATTGGTATTCGGTGCTAATCATGATTCCTTCTATCTTGGCCAGAGGCCCAGTCTCAGGTGAACAGAAGCAGCCCCATAGCATGATGCTGCCACCACCATGCTTCACCGTGAGCATGGTGTTCTTTGGGTGATAAGCTGTCTTGTTCTTGCGGCAAACATATATTTTAGAATTATGCCCTAAAAGTTCTTCAGACCATAACACGTTTTGCCACACGGTTTGACGTGATTTAGCTGTGCTTGGATGTTCTTTTTTCTCGAGAAAAAAGCCTTACCCTATAGCCCAGACATGTGAAGAATACAAGAGACTGTTATCACATGTAGGGAGTGACCAGCACTTGCAAGATATTCCTGCAGTTCCTTCAAGGTTGCTGTAGGTCTCCAGGCAGCCTCCCTGATGAGTCTTCTTCTTGCCCTTTCATCAATATTGAAGGGATATCCTGGGATAACCTGTTTACAATGTAATATCATTGTGGTGCGACCTTTTTCTCCACTTGTTGATGATTACCTTCGCATTGGAAATTCTTTTGTAGCCCTCTCCTGATTAATACTTTTAGACAAAGAGGTCCCGTACATGCATTATAAGCTCTTTTGGGACCATGGCTTCACCATGACTTCAGCAGTTCGATGAAACCAAGAAAGTTAAGAAAATTCTACAGAAACATCTGATCTTTATTTGGGGTTAATCTGAATCACTTCACTGATGACAGATGTATGATAAATACTTTTGAACACGAGTTTGAATGTAATTGGTTCATTCTGGGCACAGTCACATGCCCCATTATAAAAGGGTGTACACACTTGTGTAACCAGTTTATTGTAAGTTTTGTCTTTTTCTTATGATTTTTTATTTTTTTTGATTGCTGTGGAAAATGATCTGACATGATTTATCTTGGTTTCATTTTTTACATCACAAAAACCTGCAGTTCTATATCCATTGTATGTAGTGCCTTATTCAGACGTTTTGACATTTGAGATCACTTGCTATGTAAATACAAACCTGCTAAATTATCATTCCGATTCATTAAAATTACATTCTACTTGATAGCTATTTATCCATCAAACCATCCATTGAACTGAACCTCAATAGGAATTATACAAATCCAAATGATGTAAATGCAAAACAGTTTGTAATATTCCTTCCTGAATTTAGCATACGCTGGCTGACTTGCCCTTGGCATTTCCCCCCGTGCATATATTAAAGAGTTGTTCCATTATTTTAATAGCACGGGTTTGTTAGATGACATGTCAACTTGTCTGTAAACTTTAGGAGCATATCACACCCAGAAGCCATTACACTCTGACCGTACTTTCTTATCAAAACCATGACAAAAATGTGAGTAAAGCTATTTCTAAGTGTAAGAAAGAATACAAGGATTTTACGCAAAACGCTGTTAAGATTTTAAATGTATCACATCCCTCTGTAAACATCCCCATCTGTTACTTTGGTAAGTAGCAAAACCATTTGACTCTGTGTATACAGTAGTTAAGAGAAATTGAAACAGGCTAAGCAAGCATCAAACTGGTGTATGTACTGCCAGGGATAAGTGTGTTTCTATAGGAAATTGTGACCACTCATGTGACGCTCTTCTAAGTACTCCATGAAGGACATTGAGGGCATTACAGGGGGCATAACTCTCCTCTGCTACTTTCAAATCAAGTGATGGGGAGAAAAATGCCTTCAAGTGGCTTGAAAAAAACTTGCGCTAGTACCTCCGGTAACCTCGCACATCTGGGTGATGGCTGATTCATCACTGGGCACACTGCCAAGCTGCTCGGTGTCGGGGACGGCTGCACCAGGCATGCGCAGCACCAGGGCAAAGAGACGCTGGTCCCAGCGGAACGGCTCCTTGGTTAGCTCACTCCCAGGTAGCGGGGAGTTCAGAGGCAGGTGAAGCTAAGGAGACATGGGAACAAGAGCACACAAGAGTTGATGAGATATGCTATAAACAGAAAAAAATCTTTAAAGTTATACCACAGTCCAGTCCCCTTGATGTACTATTATTAGACATTCCTAGATGACATAGATGAGCAAAAACCTCCATAATCATACAAACGCAGCTTAGATACAGAATCCAGAGAGTATAAACAATGGGTCATCACCTCATCTGGCACTCCAGAGCTGTGTGTTAGCTTGTTCCCGTCCGTTATGGTAATGATGACTGACGGCTCCAGGAAAAAGGGATTCCGGCCCTGAAGGGAAAGAAAAACACTCTTACAGCACTTGACTGCGATCAAAGAAATATGTGTGTAGGAGTATAAGATTATATATACAAACATTTCGAACACGATACAGACCAAAACACAAGGGTGGAAAACATGACGACATCATAACCAATTAGATCCGCTTAATGGGAAAACTGGTCTTAAAACAAGAACTTGACACCACAGCAATTTTTTAATTTTAAGTAAAAACACCATAGAAATAGCAGAAGATGTTTTTAGTAAACATCACAAGTGCATCCCAAATTCTAGTCTGTAGTCTATGTCGGTCACATCAAATATGGTTCCATCATTTTAATACATGTACACGCCAAGAGTTTTAAGTTTTAAGTTTAATTAGTGTATCCTTCCTGGTCTTCAAAAGCACACAATTCCCTGTGCCCATCTAAAATGTGACGAACGTGTTGCGACATGAAGGCGAAAGTACCTTCAAAGTTTGTTAAAGTTTAAGCGTAACATTACTGGATCTTCATTTGGGGTTTTGGTGATGTAGACTATCCCGTTTTGCATTATGATCGAATACATCACAGATCGAGAAGCAGCACATCTACACTGCAGCCTAGACTTTGGGACGTGCTATCGTCTACTCACTAGCCCGTGGAGTTATGAAAATAAGATTGTTCCTTAGTGGCAAGCACTGGAAAACGCAGCAGCCCTGAAGCTACAAAATTATTGACTTTTCTCTTCATAATATATTTATTGCAGTCTGACGGAACGCAGTAGTTTTTAGCAGCGGATGAAAGACGGTTACATCAGGACTACGCTGAGAATAGACAGAGTGTTGTGATTGAATTTTCTATCTATATCCTGTACTGTACTTTAGGGGTTAAGAGTTATTACACACTCACTCAGACACACAGTGAAATCAGTGGCTGAATGCCATATGGCTTACTACTTCGTATGTATGATATAGGCTGTACAAATTGGGCTGCACAATGAAATATATTTTAATCATGAACATAATTTTTTGGCTTCCACAATTAATTGTCTGTGACGGTGCGGTGAGCTTAGATAAAGTTAGCTGAGTGGCTAACATTAGTGCATTTAATCACAACTTGAGCACTTGTTGTATTGTCCCTTGCTAGTAGAACCCCTACTGAATGCTAAAAACCCTTAACTAGTCAAAGACCATTCAAAGACCCCTGTTGTAGGTTTCTGTTTAATTGGTTGTATATACTGTGATGGTGATCAACAAAATTGAGTAAACAAAATCAGTATTAATTAATACTTGATTAACGAGCAGTCTATGAGATTTAGATTTTTTTTTTAAAAGTGAAGTAAAACTATTTTGCTTCCGAATAATTGGATAAATAATAATGATTTCAATATTTACCAAAAATGTTTAAAAAATCATTATTATTTTTTGCCATCATCATACAGCCCTAAATATGAAACCACGGCTTCAACATCTTTCTTTTAATGGTGTCTGATTTTTTGGAAGCTCAGACCAGGCGTCATTTTGGCTCCACCACTTATTTTCCACTTCAGAGGATGAATGAGAGTGTCATTAATACCTGGCCATAGTTGTCGATGCCAGACACCAGTCTGTTGAGATTGAGCAGGTCGAAGGCAGTTCGGAGAGCATTACCAAGAGTGGTCAGTCCACATGCCTGCAGATTCTTTAGTTCACTCATAAAGGTGGCGTGGTTCTCTTTCCAGCCTGCCTATGGTGCAAACAAACACACACACAGAAAAAGGTTTCACAAAAGATGCAAAGCACTGCAAGAGCAAGAGAGAGACAGCATTAGGTCATGCTGCAGCGCTGTGAAGACACAAACACATGCAGCCTCGCACACAGTATCAGATGACATGTATTACAAAACGCGATCAAAGCCTACTCAGGACAGCACAGGCTGTCTGTGGATTGTCTCGCTGTTTCCTCCAGTGAGGTCAAGTGCCTTACTGTTACAGCATTAGGCTTAATCTACGAATGACCCGCAGGCTTACCGAGCAAAAGAGGGAATGCGGAAGTGACAGAAAGAAAATGGACAGGATCCATTGAGAGATAGGATAAGCTGTGTGTGGACATGATTTTATATCTTGGCAGGGACCAAATGTCCCCAAAAAGCATAGGAATACCTGACAGTTTTGTCCTTGTGGGGAACATGTAAATGAGTTTTTGTTTTTTTTTTTTAAAAAAAAACAACAACAACAACAACTAAAAAAGCCTTCCGTTTGCTTGCTGAGGTTAAGGTTAGGCTGAGGTTTAGGTGTAGCATAGAATGATTTAGCTGTAATAATAATTGTTAACGGATGGTCGATACAATGATAGTACGACAAAAGTTTTGTGTGTATGTGTGTGTGTGTAGGCAGCCACAAGTTCAGTGATACAATCCAGATATATAGCCCATGATCTGATTTGGATCAACTGGAGGCTACAGCCCGGAGATTGCTTAGGCTGGTACCGCTTGAAGTACCATGAAATGGTTTTGGACCTCAATTCCACATGGATATTCTCGCTGTGGTTGCTGGGACTACGGTTGCTACTATGGCCTTAGGACTGCAATTACCACATACAATTTTTCACTCAGGTCTCCTTTAGTGAACAGTGGACTAGTTCAACAAAACAGACTTCATATAAAAACCATAATGAACTTTCTTTTACTTTCACACTACCCGTCGTTATGCAGATGAGTATGGGTTCCCTTATGAGTCTGGTTCCTCTCAAGGTTTCTTCCTCATATCATCTTAGTGAGTTTTTCCTTGCCACCGTCGCCACCCGCTCGCTCAACAGGGATAAATTCACACGTCCAAATAAAATTGAATTAAATTGAATTTGCTTTCATCTCTTGAAAAATCATTTTACCGTTGCTGTGCAAATGTTTCTGTCTTCATAATAACACAGTGCATTAACATAGAGCTGTTTCATTCTGTGTGCACATGACATCACAGATTCACTTCCCAGGAAACAAATGTGCTTTATGGCCCGTAACCAAAATTCAATTATTCATTAGGAGGAAATCAGTGCATTAGATGTAAATGTGCATGTAGGGTGAATGAATCCCCACAAGAGTGACAGGTCAGATCCTGCAGTGCTTCACACTGAGACAGCTCACCCTGAACATACTGCTGGGTATGGGGATGGTTCCTATAAGAATCGAGCGCACACATATTTGACATATCAAGGTTTGAGGTCATTTCAGGGCTGGCGTACGTTTCGAAAAACCGACACACACAAAAGAGTGCAGGTGTCGTCAGTGGCACTCAATAATTCAGTTAGAGTACCTATTGTTACTGCCAATTCTATATTTCTTTCCATCTACTTTAACAATTCATCAACAGGTGGGACTGCAATCAGAGTCCTTTTCTTGCAAACAGAAACAGAGACCTGGAAAGAGTCTCCAACTGAATAAAACAAGGACTGCACACACCAGTCGCTGATAGAGACACACGTCTATGTCCTGCACCATGTTTGTTCATTAGATTCCTCTGTATTTTATGTCAAAAACACTATACTTCAGACTGTGTATATATCTGTGAGTGTCAAATCAAACTCAAATCTACTGAGATCAACAAGGGGGTAAACATCACCTGCACTTAGCTCATACACTAATCCATAATCGTTTTCTTTCACAGAGAGACACAAGTCGAGCAGAGCAGAGGCACAGTGCCATTAATACACAACCCAAAACATGACTATGTGTTCCTTATCCAAACGCAAGACAGGTGGCTAGTACAAATGAGCTGCACAGCATAAACTGACAGATAAGGACTTGTTCCCTGTTAAGCCGCGGTTATGAGAAAACCAGCACCCGTATAAATACAGCGCCTGTGATAGAACAGCAGGAATCGTCTTGGCAGAACCAGACGTGTGACAGCCTGGGGCAGACTCAGATAGCATGCAATAAAATAAAACAAAATTGCCTAAACTTTCATAGCACTTTCTAATGTCAGAATACTGTGATAAAATAGCATGTGTCGATCTGTATCTGTCTTTCAAATTAGCATTTTGTTTTCACTGATTCAAACGCTCATTAAACGCTCATAAATTTACTGTCGTTGCCAAGAAGACCTCATATAAGATTGCCTCCAAATGTCACCAAACTAAGAAACCGTCGTGGAGACTTTTCCTTATGCTTAGCCTTTATCTTATGATCTCAGCTTAGAAAATATTGCCTAGTTAAATGAAACAGGGTAGTGATTGCATTTGACGTGACCGTGGTAACAACACAGCTAACGCTTTAGGCTACTTAAATATTTTCAGCGCATTATGGCTGTAGGAAGTTTTAGTTCAAAGAACAGTCAGTAGGTCATGTTTTCTGGGTGTTCTGAACATTTGTATATATATATATATATATATATATATATATATATATATATATATATATATATATATATATATATATCCTTCGTTTATAAAGATTCCTACAATGCTCCTGCAAATTGTTTGTTACAGGTTCGTTAATAGTAACTTGTCCATAACTTCCGGGTTTTTTTGTCTTCCTGGAAACTTGTAAGGAATGTTTTAGCAAGCCACTATTACAGCAAATGTTTCAAACATTACAGGAACATTATTTTTGAAACGTTACAGCCCAAACCTTCTTGAATACTACTGAATACTTTTTGAATGTTATAATACTGTGTGCTACTGGATGTTCTCTGTTAGCTGGGAGTGTAGTGTGTGTGTGTTAGATACCGGAGCATATTGTACAAGAAAGTGCTACTGGGAGATACTCTCCCTGTGGGTCTGCTTTGTTCCAAGATCAGGTTGCCATTTTTTTTTTTTTTTAGTCAACTCATAAGCAGAGTTCAGCCTCTTGATCTGTACCAAAAAAAATGTTGATGATCTGCAGGTGCTCGTCATGTGTGAAGAGATGACGGTGATATGTAGGCTAAAACTGTAACTGTGACGCTGTGATGTAATGACAGCTGGTTAAACCATAGAAAAAGCTCCTCTGTATCTGGGGCAATAGAACAAGGTCCTGACCCATAAATATGACAGGCATTTTCCCAGCATTCCATGTCCCTCTTCATGCTTGGATTGAAAGCGCTTAAGAAACAGGATGAGGTGTGCTGACCAAACCACATAAAACCTACAGTGGACAGAACCTCAGAATGAGGAAAAAGTTAAGAGTATAAGTGGTAGCAATAACTCCTAAAATTCCAAATTCCAAAACTCCAAATTCTCCTCTAGTAGCCTGATTCACAGCAAGATAAGACAGAAAAGCCTCATATTTTTAGAAGTCTCCCATAAATACAGTCATCGTTTGAAACATTTCCATTTCCAGTGAAAGCCTGTGAGGTCTGCCCATCTACTTCAGCTTAAAAAAAGAACCCAATCATCATCTGCAAAGCTCATTCCTCATGCAAGCATTTGTCCATCTCATTGCACAAAACAGTAGTTACATTTGCATAACTCTGTAGATTTCTTTTCCATGCAATAATACAGAAATAAAGCCCAAAATATATCATTTGAAAGCAGCACCACCATGATCCCCAACGTACAGCTGAGGGAAGGAGTTTTTTTTAAATGTATGAGAATACAACTTCAGAAAAAGGGCAGGACTAAGAATAAGGATCTGCCTGTCCGAGAATGAGACAAGTGAAGCACACTGCCCAGAAAAGAGAGCTTTGTCAGAGCCGGAAGCTCAATGCAACTCTTCACTGACTAGCTGCTGAAAATCTCATGAATAATTGACAGGAAATTAAAAGGCTACTCTCTCAGACACTGTAGCCAGATTCTATCTTGCTCTGTTGTCTTTTACAAAGTGTATTGTTGTTGTTGAAAACTGGGTTAGCGTGGTGACTAATTCAGAGATGGTAAAGCTTGGTTGAGAAGAGTGCTTTTAAACAGGTGGGCGGGAAAAGCTGGCCATGAATAGCAAACACACACATACACACACACAGATCACAGCTTAGTGAGCTGTTGCATCTTATAATGCTTAATAGCAATCTGAACAGATGTCTTGGAGGACTACAAACAATGAACAAAAAAAAGAATCAACAAATTTCCGTTGTCCAACTCACAATGAACAATACAGGATGTGTATATAATATGTATGGAAATAAGTCTGCTGTAACAGAGGCCTATTTTAACTACGAGAGTACCGTACTTTATGAGGTTGTGAGGCACTGAAAAAAAAAAGTAGTTTCAAGACTTTCTAGGATAAGCCTGGAAAGGAGTGTGGGTTTAGAAAAGCCCCCAAGAGAGTGCCTGGCCACCTGCCAGAGAGAAAACACTAATGAACTGCCTGGGAATGAAGCCATTCTCATTGTCAATGTCAACCAGCTAATGAAGGACACAACTGTACATGCAGCAGCAAGTCACATCCACAGATCCTGAAATCCACATCAGGACAAAAGCAGAGCGTTTAGTTCTATTGTGCAAATAAAAACGCGCTTCGATACAGTCCACCACAAACTGTGCTGCAGAAATGTGTTGCACTATAATAAATGTTTACACTGATTCTCTGCACAGAATGTAAGGATCTCCTGGTATCCTTAAGGATATGAAGGATATTCTTCAGAAGTATTTATCATGTGCTTCTTAACCACTTAAACCCTCAGCTTATTGTGCATTGTTGTTCATTATTCGTGGGAAAGCATATTACTGAGTTACTAAATATGAATTATTTAGTAACTACAGTGAAACTAATAGAAATGGTATGCATTCACGATGTAACTGAAATGCAACGCAAGTCTTGGCCTGCTGACAGATTGTGGGAAGTTATGATGTTAAATGTGTGAGATAAAAGAAGTGAAATGGAACCAGAAAAACAAACTCCTCTTGCTGCACTCTTAGGAAAATGGTGCCAAATAGTTTCTCGCAGGTTGTAAATGTTTATGATTGAGGAGGTACTCTCAAGTGTACATATGTACCTACAGTAACCTTGGAAAGTGAATGTATTTGACGTATTTATGTTACATAATTCAACCACTATTTATGCTTTTGAGCTGCAATTACAAAAGGGTGCAAAACGCCTGAGCTTATATGTTACTAAGGAATGATCCATATATATTTATTTAATTTAAAAAATTATTTTTAAAGGTGTGTTTGATCACTTGGGTTTGCCTTTGCACGTGTTATTTATGCGAATTAGTTCTTTCTGTTCATCAAAGCTATATTGGTTTATTAAAGCAACATATTTTATTTACAGCAGCCAATTCTAAAGTTCAGTGGGCTTTGTGAAAACTGAGACGTTCAGTCTGAAAATTGGAAGGGAAAAAGGGAAGCCAGACCAAAATCATGTAACGTCAGTATCACCTTGTGTAGGTTACATACTGCGATGTGAACTCTCCATCTCTGTCAGGATGCTTGTTTAAGAAATGCAAATCATGTAACTTTAGTAGAAGGCAATTTGTTATGTGGTTTCATGGGATTTGACATTGGGAAACAGTCTCAAAATGGGAGGGTGATTCATGTACTCAAATGGAGAGAAGTAAGTGAATGGAGAAGGCAGAAAACTGATGTTTGTTATTATAAATATGCACTCGACTATAGCAACACTGTAGTCAATGAAAAATTAACCAGTGGGGGGGGGGGGGGGGGGGGGACAATACCCTGAGTGAAATGCACTCTCATTTTCTTATTGATGGCTTTTCACAAATCAAATCAGTTTTGATTTGTTTAGTCTTTATTGGCCAATAAGAAAGCGCAGAGGTCAGCCACAGCGCGCCGAGGGAGGCGGCCTCGACGGAGAAGGGCAGATCGCTTGTCCAATCCGGGGCGAGTTAGCCCACCGTCGCGTCACGCGATACGTCACGGTAGATAATAAATCTCTCCGCCTCCATCTAAGCGCCCGAGAGCTTCCCAACACAAAAGCAAAATGTCCGCCATGTTCAGAGGCTGCGCTGCTTCGCGTCTGCGGGTATTTTAACAAAAAATAGCCGTTTTCGTCACCGGGAAGCCGTCTGACCCGATGCTACGAACCAAAGGGACAGTAGAGTCTCACTGTCAGAAAAAAAAATCTACGATTTAACCACATACAAACAATTTAGCAGCATTTATTTACCTTTACTCCGTATGGCGGATCGTCAAATGTAACTAGCATGTACCTGTCGCCTCTACTAGCCGGGTCTCGGGCACGCAGCTGTTAAAGAAAACGAAACAATACACATTAATTTCGACTTGATCCTATCACAGGGATCCTTAACTGCCACAAGGTACAACAGTAAGCGGTAAAAGTCGGGGTAAAATTATTCTTTACCTTCATAAAGATCTCAACCGCGCCTTTAGCAATGTCCAGATACGTCGTACCCAAATATGTGCGCTGATTCATAGAAGCGGACGTGTCTATCAGGAAAAGTAAAATAGGCATTTTGAAATGTATAGATATATATCTAGATGTTTACTAAAATCCCTATGATCGGCATATGACCGGCCTGGGCATGCATATATGGTGTGTTATATTTTGTTATAATCAGACCCCCCCTCAAAAAGAGGGTCGCACTGCCACCCTTTGCCGCCGCCTGACTCTCTATCTGTCTTTTCTGAGCAGTGCTGGGGCTCGCGCTCACACAACTTCTCTTCCGAACAGACTGACACGCCCTCGCTCCGCCGCTCACGCCCCATTGGTTGAGCCAAGCCACAGTGGCCACGCCCCTGGATCATGAATATGCAATGAGGCCTTTGAGTGTTTCTCACCCGCCTCACACTTTTTCTTCCTTCTTGGTGTGAGGGTGGACCGCAGGCACGTCGGGCGCTTCACTTCAGTTCTAAACACGAGTATCATACGCCATTGGATCATACACTAGAACAGGCATGCGTATTGTATAAATGTGTGTGTGTGTATTTTATATATATATATATATATATATATATATATATATATATATATATATATATATATATATAATTCGTCGTCCTTTAATAGGACTTAATGTCTTGATGAGGAACTCATCAATGCGATTTTTATAATCATTGCGCCTATCCCTCAACCTTTACCTGCTCTTGTTTATCTCCATAGAAAACCGCCATGTTCACGTTTCAAGCTGCAGTGCAGGACTGCTTTGAGAGCTCAAAAGCATTGCTCATTAGGAGCTTCTCGTAAATTATGCTTCACAAATACTATGGACTCATGCATGTACATGCCCCTTGCAATAACGAACACTGCAGAAGTGGGGGAGGGGGGAGATCCTGCCCGGTTTTTACAACACATGAAACGATAACGAGATGTAATCATATAATCCCTACGACATACGTGTCTCACGTGGCCAGGAGGGTTTAAAACTGATAACCAGATCATTTTCAGCATTTAAGAAGTGTAAGAAGGGTGTGTTCTGGTAAAGGCTGCAAAGGACATTATTATGTTCATATCTCTTCGATGTGACTCCAGAAGGCTACTTAGAACACTGTCCATGAGAAGCGGAGATCCACGTCACATTTTTATAGCTTCTCTTTAGGACAGCTTCATGGAACAGTTAGCTAAGCTCCGCCCACAGTCGACCCAGCCATGATAACACATTTTGGGGGTTTTCTTGTTGAACTTTCTTAAACTCGAAACGTAACCGTATCGTGCACACAGTATTCATCGTCGGATTAATTGCTCCTAATAATATGCTCACAATATGGCGTGCTCCTTCAACTTATTGCTGTTATACATATTCATTATTTAAAAAATATATATTTGGTGAAGATGGCAGTCTTGTACAGAGTGCACTGCACAACTAACTAAATATTTGCAGTTACACTCTGCACACTTTCTTTCTTTCATTCAACATTTATTAATTATTCAGGTAGCTTATTTATGCAGGTAGGAGATGCACAGAAAAGACCTGCCTTTGTCCTGTAGGTGATAATAGCCTTGTTTTTCTTGTCGAGTCTTCTCATTTGTTTGGCAACCTGCAATTCCTTTTATGCTTATAGTATGTGTCTAGTCTTCCATCAAATTGAGAGCACAATGAATCCTGGCAATATATATTTATGAGCCATTTTAAAGTACTACATTGTCTTTGCTTCCAAGGTGGGAAGTTGAATCCCCAAGGGCACTGTGGCCACAGATAGTAAACAGTAGCCTAGTTTGCTACAATCTAGTATTTTACAAGACAAATGTCCAACCATTGTGCAGCATTTTTAAGCATATCCTAACAGTAAGGTGAAATCTAATTATATAGTTTTGAAATGATTTGTCTTGGAAAGAAAGTAACCTCATATTTCTTGTGAACTCTGTTTGCATCTCATGTTGGTTTATAGTACAATAGAGGGGAATTGCCCTTGAAGGAGGAAGCAGTAGACTATTGCATAAAGTGTTGTTGTTTTTTGTATTCGTCTCTAATCCAATGACAAACTTAGTCTATCTCTTTGTGTGTATATATTTCTGACTTCTCCTAGATCAGACGGATACTTTATAGGCAGGGTAGAAGGACAGCAAGTCCGCAGTTCTAGATCAGACGGATACTTTATAGGCAGGGAAGAAGGACAGCATGTCCACAGTTCTAGATCAGTCGGATACTTTATAGGCAGGGGAAGAAGGACAACATGTTCACAGTTCTAGATCAGACGGATACTTTATAGGCAGGGAAGAAGGACAGCATGTCCACAGTTCTAGATCAGACGGATACTTTATAGGCAGGGAAGAAGGACAGCATGTCCACAGTTCTAGATCAGACGGATACTTTATAGGCAGGGAAGAAGGACAGCATGTCCACAGTTCTAGATCAGACGGATACTTTATAGGCAGGGAAGAAGTACAGCATGTCCATAGTTATTGTATGTAGCGTCATTGCGTCATAGAACGAAACGAACGCCCTCCGGCATCCCAGAATTCAGTGCGCGAGCCGCAGCGCACCGACAAAGAAAAAAGGAAAACAAGGGTGGGATTTGCACAATACCTCGCATCAACAATAATAGTCGAGACAAAGGTAAATTCTTCCTGTTACTCAGTTAACACAGTGATGTGAATGTAACCATATAATAAAATGTTTTCTTACAACTACGTCCATTCGGGTTAATATGGAAATGCATCATTTAATCAAGCTAGCAGGTCCAGCTGATCAACAAGCTGTATGGCAGGAGAGATATATACACATATATACAAGATCATCTGGATTAACACGCCGTTATTTGGACTGATTTTATGCTATAATCTTCATATTAACAGATTCGCCATGATCATCCTAGTTAAAAATTGGTTATAACGTTAAAAAGAAATCACGAATATAGCCAACGTCATAGTTTCTACATCACACAGGCTGCTGTAGCTGCGTTAGCTATTTGTAAGGATATAGCTCATGTTCACCAAATACTAGCTGGTTAGTACAGTTTTGACAACACGACAGTCTGTCAACAAACATGTTAGACCACGATTGTTGGTGTGATACCAGTGCTATCTCGCAACAGCGTCCTGATCTGCTAGCATGTAGTTTCTGGTGTGTTGTTAGCTCTCGCTAGCTCCTCGCGCAGGAGGTTGAACAACATTCATGTTTATTAATGTATCGCTAACATGTCGTTTACTCTAAAGGCATTCGCCATCCGTTTGAGTACTTTGACAAGAAAAAAAATGTTTATTTGCACCTGAATCTACCATCTGGTTCACGCACGTTACTGAGTTCTTGAAGTAAATGTAGAAAGTATCGCGGAATACCGCACGCGTCAGATATGCGTGTAAACACGATCACGTGACTAGCCACGTGTAATTGCCATGGTTATGAGGACTTGCCAAACGCTTAAAACGTTAACAAATATTCTGAGATGTCTTAGAGGCTGTTTGGTTTACTTTTATTCAGTGTCTGGCAAAGAATATGTCAGGAATAAACAAAAACAAACATACACAACTGCTTGAGGTTTCATGATTTTTGTTTACCTTGTTTCTACACCCTGTACATGCACAGAACCTTCACTGACCAGGGATTATTTTGGACCATTCTCAGCACCACAATCATACAAGCATAGCTCCCTGTGTGTGTGTGTGTGTGTGTGTGTGTGGCACTAGTATGAGTATATTAGTCACAGCAGTGTTGCTCCGATTGTTCAGATGTCAGTGCCTTTCCTGAGAATAGTCTACTGACCATTGATGATTTGGAGAATGTAGGGAGCAGAAGCTTGCCAAGCTCACTTGTTGAGCTACTAGCTGGGTTGGTTTTGGATATAACGAGCCGAATGTGTACATCTCTAACTGGGACATACAAGGTAGGTGTATTTATTATAAACTACTGTGCTTTATTCACTTGTACCAGTGCCACACCCGCTACCTTGTCACTGCTGTGCTGAGAAAATCTGTGCCACCACTTGCGGTTGATATAGACGGTAGAGAAAGGCACACAAATAGTGATTGTACACCTACAAAGTACATATGCTAAGTGTACCTGTAAGACCATATTTACACTCTTGGGCAGATGGGATTTTAGAAAAAAAAAAAAAGTATTATAAAAATATATTATGACTAATATATACACCGCTCTGACCCGTCGAGGGATGGACTCCACAAGGTCTGCTGAAGGTGTGCTGTGGTATCTGGCACCAAGACGTTAGCAGCAGATCCTTTAAATCCTGTAAGTTGTTGTGAGGCCTCCATGGATCAGACTGTTTTTGTCCAGTACATCCCACAGATGCTCAGTAGAATTTGAGATCTGGGGAAATTATAGGCCAAGTCAACACCTTGAATACTCTGTCATGTTCCTCACACCATTCCTGAATGATTTTTGTAGTGTGACAGGGTGCATTATCCTGCTGAATGGAATGCCGTTGCCATGAAGGGATGTTCTTGGTCTGCAACCATCTTTAGGTGGTACATGTCAAAGTTTGCACTCCTTGTGCATCATTGAGCCTTGGGTGTCCATGACCCTGTCGCCAGTTCACCGGTTGTCCTTCCTTGGACCACTTTTGGTAGGTATTAACCACTGCATACCAGGAACACCCCCACAGCAACTGCCGTTTTGGAGATGCTCTGACCCAGACGTCTAGCCGTCACAATTTAGACTTTCTCAAAGTCGCTCAGATCATTATGGTTGTCCATGTTTCCTGCTTCTGGGAACTGACTGCTCACTTGCTGCCCAATATATCCCACCCCTTGACATGTGCTATTGTAAAGAGAAAATCAATGTTATTCACATCACCTGTCAGTGGTTTTAATGTTATGGCTAATCGGTATAAATCCTCAATTTTCTACACCCATAGATCTTTTTTTCTAAAAAGCATCATTCACTGAACTGTTAGAATGCTCATTGAGCCACAATACGTTTGGTACACTGACTCCTGTTTTGTTACTAGGAATTTAGAAAAAGAAAAAAAAAAAAGTATAAACTTTGCTTATATTTTGCTTTGTTTTTTAGGCTAATCATCATGCTGCAAAGGAACTGAGTGAGCAAGGCCAACTGATGTTTAAGGTAGCTTCTGCGCACTCTGAGTCAAAAAGAGAGTATAAGCTGAAGGGCTAGGTTCGCTCAGTCTGTGCCAATGCAGCAGCACAGCCGGCAGCCCGACCTAGTGGAAGGAAGACTTCCAGTGTTTGTGTTCCCCACCGAGCTGTTTTTTTATGCAGATGAGCAGGCCTCACACAAGCAGGTGCTTACCCTCTACAACCCATATGAGTTTGCACTCAAGTTCAAAGGTAAGATTAACACAAGTCTGCAAGCAATATATGACTTATATGATATAATATACAATATATGACACATATATGGCTTTCAGTGTAGTATAAATGGTGCACTCATGGAACTGTTTGTTTTACATTCTCAGTTCTGTGCACCGCACCAAACAAGTATGCAGTAGTGGATGCCACCGGTGCCGTGAAACCACAATGCTGTGTAGACATGTAAGCTACTTAATGAGTTTCTCAACTGTCACTTCCAGTTCACCACTTAACAAGGGATAAATTGTTGATCCAAGCCATCACTTTTAATTTTATAGTCCGAAAACTGGGTATACATATGTGTAGATTTTAAAGAAGGAAAAAAGTACACCTTTAGTATTAACATTATCTTAACGCAAAAAAAAAATGTGCGCAAAATGTTTGGGCATCTGCTTCGTGACAGTATCCAAAATCAGCTTTTGGTGATTTTGCATGTTCGTGAAGATCGTCTTTCTTAACACCGGGTTAAAATGAACTTATGCAAGTAGGAGAATGTAATTAGGAAAAAAAGAGTAATTAGAGAAGCTGTGATAGGTATACAATGTATGATATGATTATTATTAGTATTGATTTTGACAGTGGATTATTTTGGCATAAATAGAACATACAGTCATGGGGAAAAAGAAAGTACACCCTCCTTCAGTTCTATGTTTTTATTGATCAGGGCCTAAATAATAATTGTATGGTCCTCACCAACTTCTATAAACAGATAATCTCAGGTGACAAAAAAAAAAAACACAATAGATTTCAATATGTATACACATTTTTTTCCCAAAAAGTAAACCAATATTTAGAAACCAGGTTGGGGAAAAAATAAGATATAAAAATAAGATGAATATAAACTTCTTATTTCCACAGTCATTAAGAGAGAAATTAGCAGCCAGGTGTTATTAATGAAGATTAGTTAATCATTGAGAAGTGTGGGTATCTCTATAAAAGGAGAACTTTTGGCAGTCGTGTGTTCTGGAGCACTCGGGTGTGTGTCCACATCTTGCCAAAAAGAAAGGAGATCAGCCATGACCTCAGAGAAGCAACTGTTGCCGCTCATCAATCTGTGAAGGGTTATAAGGCCATCTCCAAATAATTTGAAATTGATCATTCTACAGTGAGAAGGACTGTTTACAAATAGAGCTTTCAAGACAGTTTTCAATCTTCCCAGGAGTGGGCATCCCAGCAAATTCAGTCCAAGGTCAGACTGTTTAATGCTCAGGGATGTAAAGAAAAACCCAAGAACTAAAACTGAACAAGTATGGCTTTCATGGAAGGGTGGCACTGGGAAATGCCCCTTCTCTCCAAAAAGAATATGGAGCACGACTTAGGTTTGCAACATTACGTCTGAACAAACCACAAAAGTTCTGGAACAATATTCTTTGGACTGATGAGCCCAAGGTGGAGATCAGGAACGCCATGTTTGACGAAAACCACATACCAACTGTGAAGCATGGTGATGTAGGGGTGATGATTTGGGCTTTTTTGCAGCCACATGTCCTGGGAAACTTGGGACCTGGGAGTCATTTAGTGCTGTAAAAATGACCTCGTTTTGTAGGCCAGCCCGGAAGTCAGCATCACCCCGGTTCCCTCGACAAAAAGCCAATAAGATTTTACCAGTGGCTTTTGGATTATTGCAGAAAATAAGCTCTGTGACCAGCAAACGTTTATGAATCATACACATTTTTGTTCATTAAGGTAATCTTCACAAATGAACACGTTATGAATTTTGAAGCCTGAATACACTCGCCAGAAATAAAAAGCTAAAGGTAGGCTATAAACGAACTACACCAGAGTCACATGGCTTTAACGTCACCACCACGAAGCTTTATAGCACTACAATTTGAAAAACCACTACAATTAGTATAAAATGATAAATCTACAAGTTGGAATAGTTTGCAAGAGCGTGAGTATAAACACAACGAGGCTGTACTGTAGTAGATGAGTTTCCTGTTCGGCGTGATGACGTTTAATGTCCCCGGCAGTCTCTGTAGTCCCATTTAGCCACTTGTTAGCAACAACCTTTTTCAAGACTTGTAAAAAAAAAAATCACGTGTGAGGTATTACTGATGTATTTTATGTCATAGAATAAAATGTGAAAGTATCTTGAGCTTGTGTTAACCACAGACCTTATTTCAGGCATTTAATCAAAAACCCATTCAAAAACCCCACTGACTTCGGGAAGATGGAACCGGAAGTGCTAAAATGCTAACTCGTTTCTGGGTTTTAGGACGCGTTCCCGCAGCACTCCATTGAAACAACGATGAACTCCTTTATACCTGAATATCCTTGAGAGAAGTGTGGGGTTGTCTGTCCAGCAGCTTAAGCTGGGCTGAAACTGTGTCATGCAACAGGACAATGATCCCAACACACCAGCAAACCGACATCTGAATGGCTAAAGAAGAAAAAAAATCACGGTGATGAAATGGCCAAGTCAAAGTCCAGACATAATCCCCTCTGAGATACTGTGGTGGCATCTGAAGAGAGCTGTTCATAAATGAATGCCCACAAACATTAATGAACTGAAGCAATGCTGTAAAGAATGTCTCCAAAAACAATGTGAGACGCTGAAACTCTGACAGAAAACGTTTACTTCAAAGGTGGTTGTACATGTTACTAAATTATAGGGTGTAATTCTTTTTCCCCAGCTACTTTCTGAATATTGGTTTACTTTTTGGAGAGAAAAAAAAGACAATATATTGAAATCCGTTATGTTTCCTTGTTGTCACCTGAGGTTATTTATTTGTTTTATAGAAGTTGGTAAGGACCATATTGTTATTTAGACCCTGATCAATTAAAAACCTAGAAGTGAAGGACTGTGTGCTTTCTTTTTCTCCCATGACCCCTTGATTTGTAAATCTTGTCACTTTGACCTCTTGTCGTTTCCTCCACCGCACAGAGTGATCCGGCACCGAGACGTGCGGGCCTGCCACTATGGCGTGATCGATAAGTTCCGGCTGCAGGTGTCTGAGCAGAGCCAGAGGAAAGCTCTGGGCCGGAAGGAAGTGATGGCCACACTGCTGCCCTCAGCAGCTCAGGAGCAGCCACAAAGCCGGCCGCAGGAGGAGGAGCGCAGGATGAAGGAGCAGCTCACTGATAGCTTGTTCTTTGAGCAGACCGCATTCCAGACAGGTAGTGATACTTTGTACAAGACCTGGGAAATCTCATGAGACTTGAATCGTGAATAAGCATGTGTGAGTCATGTGTACAGAGTGTGTTTGGTGGAGATTCAAATATATCCCCTTTTGATTTCCATTGCAGCAGGATATTAATGTGTTGCTTTAAGCTTAATACTTTAAGTTGAACTTAATTGTAACTCTTGGTTTAGATATTATGGAACACGGTCATGCATTTAATATATAGAGATATTTATTTTTTTTAATTTGAATTATATTCGGAAGGAATTAAATTTAGTATTCCGTAGGGATCCAATCAATATCAATAACAGTATCAGGTATCGGTCCAGTACCATGCCCATCAATTTGTACTACTAAAAAGTGGTCTGATGCCAACATCCGCTGCCACCCGATACCCTATGTGATGTAAGCCTAGTGTACGTTGTCGTACTAATGAGCAGACGGCACAAAATGACAGCAGTCTGAAAGTAGCCCATGATTAATGATGGTAATTAAAGCAAAACAGACTGCAAAACAACTGTGCTCAGCAAAAATATCAAGAGGAGGAACTACAGTATATTCTTACAATGCAAGCACCCTGATAAAACAGTGGTAGCTCAGAGGTTAAGACGGTGGACCGCTGATCAGAAGGCGGTCGTGAGTTCAAATCCCAGCACTACCAAGCTGCCACTGCTGGGCCCTTGAGCAAGGTCCTTAACTCTGTATGTATAACATGTAAGTCGCTCTGAATAAAGAGGTCTGCCAAATGCCATAAATGTAAATATAATATAAACATACAATTCAGCATGAGGAGTATATTACTAGCAGCACCTAGATGAGTGAAAATAACAGCCATTATTGGTTCTTGACAGCGAGGGATTCTGACCCAACGAACACAACTACAGTGCTGTGAAAAAGTATTTGATCTCTTCTGTTTTTGTGTATATCATGCCAAATAGTTTTAGATCATCAAATGAGATAGAACATAAAACAAAGGCAACCTGAATAAACGCAATACATTTTTAACCTGAGTAAACTGAGTAAACATAACTCAACCTGAGTAAATACCAGGCTTAGGGAGTAATGGAATACATGGAACAGTGTTACGTCATCAGGATACAAAATAATGGGTAACTGTAATCCGTTACAGTTACGTCAAAACACAAAGTAATCAGATTACAGGTACATTTAGTAAAAAATGGGAATACTATCAGGATTACTTTTTTTTTATTTTCATTTAAAACCAAATAAATTAATCTTTTGTCATAACACAATATAGACAGCTGCTTGATTATAGTTCTGGTTCTCTCTCACCAGTCGTGACTCACATGAGCAACCCCCTGGTGCATGCATAAATAAATTAATTTAATTTGGTAGAAATGAACACAAATTGTTCTCTGAAATGCTTTTGTTGAGGTGACCGACCGTCCTCTTTTTCCCCCAGACATGTCCACTTTTTCAGATCTTAAAAAAGCGTCCGGCCGAGATTTCTAAATTTGAGAAAATGTCCGGGATTCGACTTTAATTTCATTATGATGTGCTTATGGTCTAATACTGCATCATGTGTGTTCATGTTTGCATTGCTGTAACCCCCAGTCCAAAGACATGCATTGTAGGCTGATTTGTTGGCATTTCCAAATTGTCTGTAGTGTGTGTGATTGTGCCCTGGGTGCTGATGGGTTGGCACCTGGTCCAAGGTGTCCCCCGCTCCCTGGCACAGGCTTATCCCACACCACAGCCGTTTGTAGGATAAGCATTATGGAAAATGGATGTATTCTTAGTATTCAGTAGGTAGAACCTGCAGTTCCTTTTTATGTCACTAGGTAGCAGTAGAGAGCTAAGTTTATGACTAGTAATGCTGTGTAAACTGTGTTTTTGACAGAGAGTCGGGCAGCATCAGGGGGGCCCAGCCTGCTAACCGTCCTGTTGGGTCTTGTGTGTATGGCTGCCCTTATGCTCCCTACACTGGGAGAGCAGGAATCCACAGTGCCTGTCTACCTCCACTTAAGTGTTAATAAGAAACTAGTAGCTGCTTACGTGTTAGGTAAGTTTCACTGTGAACTTTTGCAAAGTACTGTATTATTTTTTTTGAACATGTGTAGTGATAGATTTTTTTTCTGTTACTGTTGTTCTTTGTATGCAGGTCTTCTTACAATGGTTATTCTCCGCACATGAAGTGCCAGTGTCTGATGACTTTGTACAGAGAGGAACGGAAGTAAAAGAGCAGAAATAGACATTTGCACAACCAGAAGAATCGTGAAAAAGGGTTGAGCCCATGAGATAGAAAAGCCACCCATTTAACAGGAACTAACTGCTTAAATGACATTATAAACATGTACGTCCAATGAAGATGCAAACATCACGGGGCAAGGGAGGGATGTACTCTAAGTGCACACCCAGAAACACTGACTGAGCTGGTGACTGAGCCATGCTGACTATCAGGGATGGTGGGAAAGGTTTGTGTGCATAACCAAGAGGAATATGTTCAATTAAACATGTTTTACTTCATATTCTGTGTGTCTGTACCATTTTGTTGCTGCCAAAAATGTGATGAACATGCATAACAGCTTTAAGGGTCCACTATGTCAGCCATGTTTGTGCCACCCCATGTTTTATTTTCATCCATGCAAAAAATTATTCATAGACGCTCATAAAGAATAAACCATATTAAAATAATTTAAAAAAAACAAAAACACCTTTGTATGTACTATCTTATAATAGTCAACAAATTCATTAGTATTAAATTATGTGTTTTTAGGGTCTGTGTCTCCCCTTCTGAATTTTGTTTTTACACCCCAGAAAAATATAAAATATGAATACTTATGATTTTCTGATGTTAGTAACCTAATGTAGTTACTTAAACTGCAGTCTACTCTTTACACACAAGCATGTCTCCAGTGACTACATGAGAGAAAGATATATAGGCCTAAGATTGACCTTTTCACCAGACAAGTGTGCTTATATTTATATATGTTGGTGGAGATAGAGAAATTTTAATTTAAAAAAAAAAAATTCATAGGGCAAGCAAAGTAACCAAATTCAGCATGGCTACTTAAGTACAACTCAGCTCACTTGGCAGTGAAAATTGTTACACCTTTGAGTAGAAAAGCAGAAAAGCACAATAGGCAGGAAGTGTGCTGCTTGCATGGGTTATTGTCTATAAAAAGTTATACTTTGACCATAAATAGTGATGCAGAAGTGAAAAGGAAAGCTCATGTCCATCCTGCTGATAGTGTTCTTTCACTGTTTTGCAAACGTACACATTTTCTGTGTGGTGCATAAAAGTTAAACGTGTTTTATTAACGTTAAATGGTTTTTAAACGGTTTGTAAGTGAGTTCTAGCGAATGTCTGTGCACCAAATGCTTGGGGGGGGGGGGGGTTGTAATTGTGAAATATCTGCCACTGTCTAATAACAGTGTGTATGCAACGGCCAGCTCATGTCTTTAAAAAAAAAAAAAAATTTGATTTAATCTTAGATTCTTTGTTGTGGAAGGTGAAGAGGTAAAAGCAACTAGAGAGAAATGATTCATTCTACAAGGAGATCGTTCAAATACACCAGTGTAGATGCATTAATACTGTAATGTGTACATCTTGAATTAGGACTGATTCTCTTACTACAGGAACATAAAAAGCATATGACCGACCCAGTGAGAAGCCAGAATATAAGATGCCCATGCCAGACAAATAATTTATTTTGTAATCTGAGGATCACTGATAAAGGGGACAAGAAAATATATTTTTGTCCATTTAGAGCAGAGCTCGGCAAAGCACGCGACTCACTCAACACATAAGCTTAAGGTTTACGCTTTTGAAAGAGGACAGTGTAATTTAAATAAAAGATCAGACAAGTCCACAGGACAAAAAGAAAAAATGAAAAGCCACAATAAATTGGTAAATCAAACCACAAACACTTCAACCATCACTACAGTACAGAAAGAGGACCTGCATGACCCACTTACTGCCCCCCCCCTTCTCTCCTTGCAACAAAATGCATTCAGAGAAAGGATGTACAGTGCAGTTTTGCCTCAGTCATATTTCTAATATGGAGCAATAAACTACACTTAATTTCATTTCCATGAAAAACAGAATTTACAATCATTTTCTTGCTTGCAAATAAAAACAAAACATATTTATGATGCATCATGCTCTGAGGAAATAGTATTTTCTTTTTTCTAAAGGAAACTAATTCATAAAACAATTTACAAAAAAATATTTACTAAAATAAAAAATAAAAAAAAACACAAATGAATAACAACTTACACAAGTAAGATTTTACATCTCTCTTATTTACAGACCTTTAATGGCACACTACTTTCATGAAATCAGTAGATGACCTTCCTCCTATTCCACGTTCAAACGTCTCCATCAGCAGCTGTTTCTATTCTATTTATCCAAACTGCTCCAGGAATTTATCTCGAAAATTCCTTTGACAGTGGTTTGCAGTAGTTCACCCCATGCAGCAAAAAAAAATATAAAATAAAATAAAAAAGGAGGCATTCAAACACCAAAAACTCTGTTGTTTAAGCTTTGTACTGTCACACAGTGATATTCCAAAGACAAATGAATAAGGGTGAAGCCACGGCGTATAAAGGGCTGTAAAACACACTGCAGTGAGGCGGTTCACTTCTCGAAAGCTGACAAGGCTAGACCATGCCCGAGGGTGGTAGACCTCAAGACAAACTGCAACTCACACTGCTGAATGTGCTTTAGTGTTCAAATCCTGGATTTAGTGGTACACATCCCCATTAATATTGCATTCAACCAACACTTCCTCCGTTTCCTAAATAGCTGACGACAACCATTAACTCCATTAGAAAAACTTAATGAAGCACTAAGAGTGATAACGAGGCACTCGTCAACGGTGGTGCTGCCTCCTTCCATCTACACCAATAATGAAAGGCTGATCCTTTTAGACGTGACCAAACTCTGCTGTAAATGTATGCAAGCGCAATCACACCCAATTGTCAGTTAAGTGCTCGGGCACTGTGCACACATTCACCCCATACAGATTACAAACGACAAGCTAATAGCCATCACAATGTATATACATACTTACAAAGAAAACGAAACAAAGCTGGAACCAAAAAAATAAGTTAAATTCTTTCACACAACACCTGTTGGCAATCTGCTTGTGTCAAATAAAGACTTATAGTAATAAGCCCAGCCACAGGCAATCGAGCAGTATTGTTGCAAGAGGGGACGTTTCGCTCTCCAAGAGCCTTATTTTTATATTAGCATTCCACTAATTTAAGAGAGCTACAAGAACACAAATTCATACAGAAACTGCAGGGCTCGAAAAACGCTGTTCATTTCATTATGGAGCCTCACCCCATATATTACACCTTTATATAGCAGCTGGTGCAAACAGCATTCACCGTCTTTCACACCCCAATAGTAAAGTCCAGACAAGAAAAAATACCCGCAGGGCTTTGGCTTCAAAGATGAGAACAAAAGCACGATTGGGAAGGCATGGAACAGAAGCACAAGAAACTCTAGAGGCTCATTCGTGTGGCCCGTCTTGTAATATATGTCAAATCACTTAGGTGAAAGATCCGGGATGTGGGTGAAGGGAGAGTTACTCGAGGAGGGTGAAACCCCTTCCATCTTAGCTGGAGAACCTGAAGAGGAGCCAACACTGCTGAGGCTTCCATCAAGCAGGTCAGGGGATAAACTGTAGGAATAAAGAATCACACATTAAGCTCAAACACACACCAGACTAGATTTTTTGTTTTTAAATGCATTAACTAGACATCAATTCTTCATCTTAAACATAAAAGTGAGCTTCAGGTCCCAGAAAAATTAATTAAAAAATGAAAGGTACAAATTTAGATGATTATCACATATCTGTTTCACTGCCTTATATAACTTAGTCCAAAAGTATTAATGCTGAAATAAAAATCTTAAAGGAGTACACAAACACTTCACCTGCCACTAATCAGTCTCAGATGTTTCCAGTATCTAGTAGACGACCCCGTGTTTAACTCATGTGCTTTGTCACTCCAGTCATAATAAAAAATTTAAAAAATAGAATTTTACAACCAACAACAATCACCAGTACAGAGTACGCACCATGAGCTGAGTTCAGGAAGGTGAGCAGTCTCTGTGGACAACATGGTGGTGGTACCCTGGAAAAGTCTCTTTGGCTGGCTCTCTGCTTCCATCTCGCCTGAAACTAGGAGGTGAAGTAAGATTTAAGGAAAGACATCGGAAATTCAATAAAGGGTGCTTTTCACAGTCCATCTGTCTCATGACAACCATCAAGACCGGTATGGAAAAGGCTACCAAGCATTTGTTTCAAAATACAGTCGATATAAAAACTGCAGGGCTTTTGTGAAGTAAAAATTACACCAAGATAAATCATCTCAGACCCCCCCCCCCCGACATTTAATCCGACATAGATAAAATAAATATTTTAAAAAAAAAAAAAAACAACAAAGAACACACAGGTGCACCTCAAAAAAATTAATATCAAGGAAAAGTTCATTTTCCGCTTGAAAATGACCAACTTGGCGCATCTTGATTTGGCAATTTTACTCCTTTCTTCCTTGGAGAACTGCTCCATATGCATCAAACAGTGAGGGGGATCTCCTACGTATAACCCTCTTCAAGTCATTCCACAGATTTTAGATCTGAGCTCTGACTGGGCCATTCTAAATATTCTCCTTCCTCCATTGCTTTATTGAATTGGATTTGAGGTCGTTATTGTGCTGGAAAGTGACATTTTTCTTCACCTTCAGCTGTCTAACAAAGACCTGCAGGATTTGTAAGTCAGTGTTGATCTCTACACTAAATAGCATTGTTTGTTCCTTGTCTCTTCCCTGCAAATATGCAAATGATAACCCACTGATTGATAGTCCATTGTATTTATTTTACACCTGGCACATATATGTATACAAGTATTCTTGACCTCTTATTCAAATAGCCAAGTGCCCCATTAAAGAGTCGTTGTATTACCATATTGACCACAAAAAAAAACTATTCATATTCAACACTTCATCAATTTGCATGAACATTAACATTTTGGGCACAATAATAATTGCCTTTACACCCACCAAAAAAAAAAAAAAATCTGGGTCTTCCCACAAGTATGCGAATGCTATTGCTGTGACTTTGATATAATTCAAATCATTACTTATTTATATTGTTTAAAATTAGAAGTTTAAAGTAGTTGTTGCAGTGGCCAAATCACCAAATATCTTACATTTTGACAGAACATGTCCAATCAAAAACATTATAGATCAGTTGCTGCAGTGAGCGCTGGTGCATACAGATATTGCATATTAATCTCGGTTAGCCGGTATGCAAAAAGTGAGTGAGCAGATTTTTGCAAAGACGCAAATACTTGGCTCTCTTCTCCTCAGTGATAAGCGGGTGTCAGAAACAGAAAGTTGCACCGCGACATCTTGTGTACCGAAGTATTTCTACTTTTCTGTGTGAACAGACCTCAAATGCCTCATTCCATATAAGACCTAAGACACACCAATAATTGGCTAGCATCTCTGTGACAGAGGAAGAACCCTCCCAGTCATTCAGCAAAGGCCAATTATGGCCTGCTAAAAATCCTTGGCATGGTCAGGAAGTCATGAGTTTGAATTAGAGGCCGTAGACATCCTCAGACAGCAGCAGCACCACTCAGGACTAGCCACAATCTATTTCGGTACATAAGATGATCATTTTACCTTTCCGTTTGATAGGTCCCAAAATGCTGGGTCTAATGCAGTTAATGGGGCTCTGACTCCTCCTGCTGAGAGCACGCACACACACACACACACACACACACACACACACACAGTAAGTTCCACCAAACAGTAATAAATAAATAAATGAATGAATAAATGAAATGAAAAAAGGCCCGTCAATTAAAACTGCATGCGTTCACCTGAAACGACGTGTTGGGCTGGGGATGGGGCTGGGAGTTCGACCATTACTGCTCACCAAGATTTGCAGAGACGGAGAGAAGCACTGCTGCTCATTAAGGAAGGAACATGTGCATGAGCATAAGCAATATCAAAATCAGGACAAAAAGTAGTACATGTGTGGTGCTTTGCTTGATGAAATCATAACACACAATACCTTCTTCCCAATTCCTCTAGTGGGAGATGGAGCTGGAGACACCGGCACAAAATCAATACGCTTCGGGGATGATGATGTAGACTTCTCAAAGTCATTGTCACTCTGGAATAACATCGTTTACACGTTCAGTTCATATCATGATCAGCATTAAAAGTGTACGTGGTAGGTGTAATGTAGGAGTTCTATACTACCAACGCAGTCTGTGCTTGAGAGACTGGTGGCCCTGTTAACTCCGCGTTACTTTAGCATGCTCTTTCTACAGCCACAATCTCATCAGTGGGGAGACGTGGATGTACTGTGGCAGAAAAGCCACTGCATGCAAACTTCAACCTTTCATCAATTACAAATCCTTTACCTAGTTTAAAGCAGCCTTGAATACAAAGCTTGTACAACACCCCAGCATTTCTGGACATTACAGTAAATCTTACCAGGCTAAGACTTTCCTCCCAAGACTGGCTCATCTGCATGGCTGCCTGCACCTCCCTAGTTGGACAAGGGGGGGAGGGGGGAGAAAAATCACATAAAAATAAAAAGGGAATGGATGGGCATAACAAGACCATAGAGGTTGTTGATGCCAAGATTTCATCTGTTTAAAAAATATTTTGGTATAGTCACCCATAATGAAGATCCGGAAAGCCAGTTATTTACCGTTCATGAGCTGTTTCCCTGTTCATCACATCAACCCCTTCCTCCTACAAAGAAAGACACACATATTGCCCATTACTCAAGCAGTACTATTTAAAAACAGTAACATGCAAGCTCCACTGTTGCACTATAAAGCAAAGGCAAGTGCGATTAAATCTCCCAAACTCAAAAGAAAAACTGAATAGCCTACTAATAACTAAGGTTCTTACAGTGCCATCTTGTATGAGTGGGCAGTTACCTCATCATGACTTACAAAATATAGATTAAAACACATTTCAGTGCAACATCTACTCATTCATGTATTTATTTAACAAACATACAACATGGCCTTTATTTTTGGCCAAGTAGTTGCTGCAAGCATGCACGTGCATATACACACACATTTTTTTATTTATATATATATATATATATATATATATATATATATATATATATATATATATATATATATATATATATATATATTTATTTATTTTTATATTTTTATATATATATATATATATATATATATATATATATATATATATATATATATATATATATATATATATATATATATCCCCAGCAGTGCACTATTCCTCAGCCATTCTTTTGTTTTATAACAACAACGTGACAAATACTGACAGTGGAAAAGATTTTCTGGAAAGGTCATTCCACAATACAGCTTTAAATAAAAATCCAGTAACATTACATTTACGGCATTTTGCAGACACTCTTATCCAGAGTGACTTACATTTACATCATGTATACAAGGGAGCAATTTAGGGTAACGGTCCTTGCTCAAGCCCCAGCAGTGATAGCTTGGCAGTGCTGGGGCTTGAACTCCTGACCTTCTGATCAGTAGCCCAAAGCCACCACAATCTCAATTAGGAGATTTTTTCTTTTTTTATATATACACACACGTTTTGTTTTTGTTTTGTTTTTTTACAATTATGTGCAAACATTTCAGAAAAGAAATAGCAGATTTTATAACAAACATTTCCTTTCATTTTCACTGACGGCAAGTGATTAAATGGCCCATTAATATTCCGCTAGTTAACCTGATATTTTTAGGCTGGGTTATCAGGTTAAAGTTTCAAACTGCAACCTACTAACATGAGTAATCTACTACACATGTAGACAGAGACCAGGTTTACCTGTTTGATTCTTTCAAGCCTGGTGCTAGGGATGCGAACCGGGGACGATGGAACCTAGGTGTTACACAAACAACAATAAGCACAGAGAACCTTAAACAACGACATGGTGATTAGCAGGGCTGCAAAGTGAACTAGCTTCATGGCACGTTACACACCATGTTCGGCCGATTAACAAGAGTTGTGCTGTTTCGTCTGCTGCGTAGAATCTCTCGTTGGAAAACCTGAGAGTTGTCACTAAAACAAACAGAAAGTTTAATTGTTATTGAAAATACCGGACAACCCAAGGATGGAAAACAAGGCACAGATTGTCTTTGCATGAACATTGTGCGAGTTGTTTACTACCAATACAGTCTGTGCTTGAAGACTGATGGCCCTGTTGACTCAGTGAAGTAGTGGTGTGTGTTTTTTTTTTTAGCAAGTCTGTGAGTCCACACTCCTGACATCCAAGAGTATGGTTAAGTAACAGACATGCATTTACTCGACATTATAGCTTTTTAACATTACGAATGAAGCTTGAAATCGAGTGTAGTTTAAAGAAAAACGGTCATGAAGGTTATACGGTGAATAAACCTTAATCCGTTTATCATAGGCTCGCTGTTGGATCGCCTCAAGTGTCCGTCTCCCTGAAGCAGAGCCGACGGCATGTCCAAGTCCAGCTCCATCTTCTCTTGCGCCATCATTGCTTGGTTCTTCACGGTGCTCACTTAATGTCCGAGTTCGTCCAGTACCGCCTAGAGTTTCTCTGCTATAAAACTACATCGTTGGACGTCTTAAAGCAGCCAGAGCAAGTTGTATGAAACCCGACGCTTTTATTTGCGCATCTCGGGAGTTTTCAGGCTGTTAGCGAAGGCTAACGATACCTGCGCGGTGAAAGACGTCCACAACCGAAAGCAGCTGCTAGCTACATGCATGTACAGACTAACACGAGATTACGAGCCCTCAGACTAAAACTTGTGTCCATATCTAGATCTTTTTTTTTTTTTTTTTTACAGATTATTATTTTAGCCTTAACCTGAATGAACACGAGGTACACACAGGTTACAGCTATTTTTTGGCTTGTTAGCTTAGCTTGATGCCCCTTCGTCAGACTCCAAATTCAGCAGTCTTTTAGAAAATGAGAAGAAAACGAAGAAACACCGACTAGACCCGACCAGACCGCTGCCACACCGAAACAACAAGATCTAGTATATTCAGAAACGCTTAGCTTACTAGTAAAACACAATAGCGCTCAGTTGGCAATCATCGCGAAGGGAAACTAGCTTCCTGGCTAACTAGCCTGCCTAGATATGCTGCTCGTGAGATGCCGCTGATGCACTAGCATGTGATGCTAACCCTCACAAATAATGTATTACTGAACAAACAAACAACTCATTTCCATCCTGCTCTATCTGTCCACTTTCGTGTTTGAGTGAAGTAATAACGCGGGTGCAGCAACCGTTTCAATCAAAGTTGTGGTTTTCCTTTTGGACACCGCAGTGGACATCGAGACTCAACCAAGCCCCGCCTGTTTTCACCGGATGACCGACAGGTCCTACAGCCAACCAAACGTTTCGGATTCCACAAGCGTGTGCATTTGAAGGGGAATCCAATAAGAGAGTAGCCAATGGCATCGCGACTTGGAAAGTACTTCCTGAAAACCTTACGTTCTACGTCATATTGTCCCGCCTTCACTTTCGGCCCAGGGAAACGCATGGGTGCCTGGAGCTCTTTGTTGGTAAAGTTACCTTACAAATTATTCGACAAAAATGCAAGATTCGAAGTTTGTGGAAACGTTTACACTGAAGCACCGAATCATACTAAAACTGCAGATACAGTCTCGCACACCTTTAAAAACACCCATTATACACAAAATAGCAGGCCAGTACTGGTAGGCCTAACAATAATCACAATAAAAACAGCTGCTAAGCTACATAAAGACACCATTTTTTATGTTATTGTTGATTTCTTAACGCATTATGAATGCGTAGCCTGTCTGAAAGTAGGAGAAATACAGTACTGTGAAAGTAGTAACCAAGGTTGGATTTTAAGGCCTTACCTCTCCTGCAACAAACACCCTCTCTTCCAAGCTCTTTCCTCAGACTGACCAGCCTACTGCAGTTTAAACACGTTCACACTTCACAGCTCCAAACTACCAAATCCTTTTCTCTATAATCATGTTATTACGCTTTCTATATTTCTGATTACAGCACTGGAATATAATACACTACGATTCATATCCATTCTGTAGTTTTTTTGTTTTCACATGACATGATAATCTAATACCAACACTTTAATCTGAAACTGTACTTATACTTATTTATTTATTTATTTATGACAGTGGGGTGCTAATATTTTAAAATACTCTCTATCTAACTGCCTATTAATCTTATTTGTGCCTTATTATTTGCATTTTGAAGGCTTCAGGCCATCATGGGAGTATTATTCTAGAGACATTTTTGCTAACTTCTTCAGCTCGTCATTTCTCACAGCTAAACAAGTCGGTTTTAGTATGAGTAGTATGAAGCCTGATTTCACATGAACCATTTTATTTGTACAAACTGAACTATATCACACTCACTTGGCAAGTTGGCAGAGCAGGTAGTGTTGCCACCTCACTGCTCTAGGGTTCCTGGTTTAATCCAAATTTTACTGTCTGTTTGGAGTTTCTCCGCATGTTCTCCTCATCCCCACATGCGTTTCCTCTGGGTTGTCTGGCTTCTTCGCACCTTCCAAAAACTGCTAATATGAAGTAAAAGAAAGATTTTTGGACATCATCACAGGACGTCACTGACCCAAAAAGGTCTAGAAAGTTCTGTGTGAACGTAAACACTAAATCTCTGTGTTCTAGTTTCGCCTTCCTTGTCCACAGCTTACACAACATTGCAGATATATAATATCTACACAGAGCTCACTGGCTGTGTGATATTAGTCACATGTTTAAGCACCATTCACATTACAGCCTGCTGTCTGTGAGCAGACACAATGATTTTTTTCTTCTTCTTTCTACTCATAATGCGGGATGATGTTACAAAGTCGTTACTCAGGTCAAGTGATGTTCCTGGCGCAAGCCCTGGTAAAGTCAACAAATAGTTCTTGGAATGTCAAACTGGGGTAAATTTGCTAAATGTATCCTTCAAAGTTTGCTAATCAAAGGGAAAAATTCACCCTGAATGATTTGCATATTAAAGGTTATCATTAACATGTAATCTTCAGTGGTGGTGAAGATTTATTCGTAATGAAATTCTGAGTTGACTGTTTTAGTTTAAATTTCTTTCAGTGACATGCTGGTCTGTTTTCACTATGGTTATTGTTTTCCTGTTTTATCCACGAGGCCATTCAACTACCTTCTGATAATGGTGCCAGTGGTATTTAGCCCTTGCCTTAACTCTACCTAAAAGGACTGATATAGCAGCATTTTTGTCCTTTTTCACCTCCTCATCTGTATGCTCTGCTCAAAAAGCTTCAAATTTCATGCTAATCTTCCCATCAACACTATCTTGCTTGCCATCTTGGAGATTGCTAACTAGCTAAGCTGATTCTCTGCCATAATTCAACAAAATTGCATTGTACTGTTGCATTACATTCTGGAGATTTGAGTCCAGCATTTGCCATCTCCACTATTTCTGCACGGATTTCTCATTAATATGACACTGAACATTGAACATTTCTGAAAAATGAAAACGATAAAAGAAGTACTTGATCTTCTGTGTGATCTGTGCCTTATATAAGATGCTGTTGACTTTTATTATTATTATTATTATTATTATTATTATGACTATATTAAACACTACTGTAACTACACTAGCAATGTCACTGTGTCAAATGAGTGTGGCAGACAACAGCTAATATCTCACATCTCACAAAAATACAAAGTGGCACCAGAAACACCAAACATATCAGAAAAAAATTTATATACATATATTGAATGTTTTTTAGGATGGACTTTTTTCTTTAATATTAATTAGTGGAATGTCACTTACCTGGGCATGTTTAGCAACACACAAGCTCTATTCAGCTGTTTTGCTTTACAGCACAATAGAAACCCTCATAGAATTTGAAATGGTTTTAATGGTTATAATGACAATTGTATTGGTTTTAATGGAAACTTTAATGGTCCCTTTGGATCTCTACTGATAATTTGTTGCCTTCTGTGGGTGGCATGTTATGTGTAGTGGATACCATTAAGGGCCAGTAATGGTAATGGTTTTAATGGTTAGCTTGTGGTTTGTAATGTTATTTGTAGTGGAATCAATTAGAATTTTTGTGATGGTTTCTATTGTGTTTATCAGCAGGGATAGCAATACTGTATACATAAGGAATGAAGAAATGAGAGAATGAATGACTGTGAATAGATTAGAGGTGTGAATTATGCTGGATAGCACTATTCTATTCATCTACACATTTTCTACACGGCTTATCCTACAGGGTCGCTGGGAACCTGGAGCCTATCCCAGGGATCATCAATTACACCCTGGACAGGGTGCCAATCCATTGCAGGGCACAACCACATACATACTCACACACCCATTCATACACTACGGACACTTTGGACATGCCAATCAGTCTACCATGCATATCTTTGGACTGGGGGAGAAAACCCCCGCAACATGGGGAGAACATGCAAACTCTGCATGTTCGAACCCCCAACCCTGGCAGTGTGAGGCCTACGTGTTAACCACTAAGCTCCTGTATGCACTGTATATTATAAAAACAGTTTATTGCTTATGGCACAAAAACTAACAGCACTTACTAGGGTCAACTTCTGAACAACATTCTACTGTTGTGAAATATTTTTCCCTTCTAACTGCGCAAAGCTAATGGTGAAAAATGTAAAGAGACAAACACAAGTAAACTGTAAAATGATTACACTTGATGTTATCTAACAGTGGAGTAGATTAGTGTGTATAGTAAGAAGGTGGCCGCTGGGCTGTACTCCTCCCTCGTGTGTGAGTGTGTGTGTGTGTGTGTGTGTGAGAGAGAGAGAGAGAGAGAGAGAGAGAGAGAGAGAGAGGCTGTAGCAGCACTCAGGCTCCCACAAAGCTTTGCAGGAGACCGTGCAAGCAAATATCAGACTTTTTTTTTTTTTTTTTTTTTCGGCGCCATTTTCGATTGGGCAGGAGGTAAGTTTGAGGATTTTCGGTGTAATATTTTTCACTATTTTTTTTTAAATGTCTCAGTCTGTCAGTGAACTTACCGTTTATAAGCTTTTAATTTCTTTAAGTGTGCTTTTGAAGAGATTTCATTGTGCTGGCTTCATATAAACCGTGTTTCCTGGCCAGCTAAATGTAGATTTCGGTCATTTTTCTCCGTAGTTGATAATAAAAAGATGTTTTGAATACGATGTTTAGAGTTTATTAAGCTTAAAACGCACGACAAAACCAACAGTATAGACCATTTCAGAACGTCGTGTTTGAATATTTTCTGTCTATTATATCGCTGGAAGTGTCGAACGCTAACTAACATGATAGTAGTGCTGGACTATAGGGGCCATATATAGGGACCATCTCAAAACTATACATCCCAAAAGGATTCATTGTACTACTGACCAACACGAATCTGTGAAAACGTATTTAATACGCATGTTAAATGTTTAATTAACACACATGCCGTTCAAAAAGTGTACGTTGTACTTGCTGAATAAGGAATAATGTTCACTGATTTGTCAACAGAAGCATGTAGAGACTTGTTTTTGTTTTTTTTGTAGAGTCACGCAGGCGGCTATTTTTTCACACCAGTGCCACTGGAATAACCATATAACATCACTATGGTGAACTACTTGGAAATACAATTCATAGACTGTTTTAAAAAATTGTTACAAAATTATTATTGTACAGTGTTTTAATGAGTGAAACTTGATACACTACAGTGTATGAACTCGGTTGTGTCCGGGTTGCACTTGTCACAGCTCTCATTACCTCAGGGGTTAACTCATTTCATTTCTGCTTCCCCTTGTGTAATTATTTACTGCCTTATTTATTAGTAGTTTGCTATTTCATCAATTAGGAGTGCTCCACTTAATCAGTGTGGTTTAATGTAGCAGATATGCAAGTAGACCCGCAACATTAGACTCAGATGTGGACTGTGGATTCCTGATAAAATAAAATAAAAACCCCTGCAGGTAATAGTCACATTCAGTGAGATTACTACTATAGATCAGATTTCAGTGTGCATTTTCATGGAACCTACTTTCCTTAGAACAAGGCACAAGCGGCAAGCAAGCTGAGGCCTGTCCGAAAGGAAAAGCCACTCAATTGTCCTGTTATTTTCTAGGATTCCTGTAGAGGACACTCTTCTCTCTTCAAACTTTTTAGTATTGACACTGCTGGAAAAATAAACAAACAATAGAAACCATCACTGAAATTCTTATGGATTCCACTACAACTACCATTAGAAACCATCAGCTAACCCTTAAAACCATTACTGGTCCTTAAATGGTATCCAGTAGACAGAACATGCCAAGCAATAAATTACCAGTCGAGACCCACAGCAACCATTACAGTATCGATTTGAACCAATACAATTCCCACTAGAAACATTACAGGTTCTGTGAAGGTTTCTATGGCTTTGTTTTTTGTTCTTCAGCAGGGGAGGCAGGTAACTGCTTGCTTACAATTTGTGTTTAAACTCAGTAGATAAAAAGCTAATACTTCTACAACACTGGTTTTTTGTGACCAGAAAATGAATAATTCTAAATAAAAAAAGAAATGCGAACACACATTTACTGTTACTGAAACATAAGGCTGGAAATGGCACTGTCCATTGAAGTTGAGGAGTTGATCAGACAAACTGCTTGAACTGTGAACTCAACTCTCTATGAAAATTAATGTTACATATATTCTTTTCATTCAGACAGTTTATTCATCAATTTCAGTGGACTACCTTTGTGATATAGTTGTAGTTCCCCCCCCCCCTTGCTGGTAGCTTTAGTAGCAGCACATCATGGTTTGTAGTGATAAAGGAGATGCAGATCATGAGGAGCTGCTGGTAAAATTCCAGCACTTTCTCCAGTCATACCAACTCAGCACAATCTTGGTAACACACCAGTGCTGAAGTTGTGTTCAACTTCAAGGATGTGTGTATGAGCTATGTTATAGCAGCACGTCAATACTGGAGTTAGATGTTGGGGTATCCAGTGTTTCTGTTCTGCTCTAGTAAGGCCTGTCTACACAACCCAGGTCTCAACGAAGCAATTAAAGCATGTCTGGTATGTTATACATAGTATGTATATTACTGACTGTTATACTGAATAAAATCCAACTGAAAATATAGCTGTGTGGTATGTTTGTTGACACTGTACATTTTTGGTTTTCAACCCAAAAAGGCAGACATACAATTCAGGTAAAAAATTCGTATAGTTGACCTGTGGTACCTTTATTATTGTATTTTTCCCCAGGCATATTATCTTATAGCAGCTCATACAAAGCTTAGTGTTAAGGTGACTGACAGCTTTGTGTGGATTCTTAAGAAATCCAACAGAATTGCTCTTGCCTGTTATAATGCCTACAAATTTTCCAAGATCAGGTTGCATGGAGTAGTGTTGATTCAGACACCATTTGGACCATCTGTGCACCATATGACGCACATTACCTCTGTGAATCCATGACTTATTTTGAGAGAAGCTGAGAACTGAAAGACAAATGTGATTTCAATTTCAAATGAAATATTTAATGTCATCGCACATTTTCCAGTCTAATACATTTGTTAAAATCATTCACAAACCTCTCTGATACAATGGTCCACTTACATCTAATGACCTGTTTGCCAAATGGGATGTTGCTTGGGAAGCATTGTGTAAATCTGAAGCCACACAACTATTTAGAATAAATCAATTATAGGACCTAGATTGCTTTAATCATATTAACCTATAAGGCTAATGTACAACTTTGTAATGGTGTTGCTAAAACTGCAAATACAAGTAGCAGCTCACTTAGTCATCATTGCTTCATGTTTTTGTTACAGAAGATATACTGGATATGACCATTATTGTGGCTATATGACTTGGCATATAAGGAACCATAACATTTGATCCCCTTTACATAAAGTGTCAACTACGTTTACAGAATATAATAATCTGCAATAAGCAGTCAAATGAAAATGATTGTAATAACAAATTTAAAAGAAGAAGAAGAAGAAGAAGAAGCCAAGGGTAAACATCCTGTAGTCAAGAGGTGTGGTCAAAAATGTTTTTGGATCAATGTAATAGCTGTCTTGCTCATCTTAAAATCAAACCAACCAGAAATGATTGTGCATTAAAAAAAACTACATTTTTTTTTTTTTTAAAGAAGTTACATTTGATTATGTACAGTATGGCTTGTACAGTGTAAATGTTTGACTAGAAATATATTTTTGTTCAATGAGCAAGTACATAAGCAATCAACAAAGTTGTAAAGTTTGGATGCAAGCTTTCTAATCATGCAGAATAAAGTTTTAAAAAATTATTTAACAAAAGAAATGTTCAAAATGATACAATAAATTAGAGAAATTTACTTATTTTATATATAATTTTTTTTATATTATAGCTGAATACATTCAAACCAAAATACATCAGTGATTCAGCATAGAAAATCTTGGGGTCACTAGTATGTGACAGCCACTGTGCCTTGAGAGGAAGCATGGCTCTCTATACTGTATCTGCAGCAAGCAGCACACCTTAAAATTACAAACCAGAAATAATATAAAATGATCAAAAAAATTATGCACAGCTAAAAGGGTGAGGTGCAGACCACCTCATGCTTTGTACTTCTCTTTTCCTGTTTCACTGATGACGCAGATATGCTGAAAGGCAGAACAGGAGAAACTGTCAGGGCAAGTGGGACATCAGAACGCTTGCTTACGCACAAATAGTTTCACTTTGGGGGGGGGGGGGGGGGGGGGGCAAAAACAACGATGATAACTTACATTTAAATCTCTAAAGTACTCATTGTAATCGAGCGCATATCCCACCACAAATTTGTCAGGAACCTCGAATCCTACAACTAGGAAAAAAGGAAAGTTGAGAACGAGTAGAATACAAGGCGTAATGTATCATGAAAATTAATACATCGACTGTGCGACCTTGTGTGTGCATACAAACAAAAATTAACAAATTATTTTCAATGCACATCAATGTTTCTCATGCACATACAGATACTGTAAAACACTAAACTTTACCATCAGCAATTAAAATGAACATATTTCTTTTTATTCTGTTTAATAAGTCAACTTACAATCAGGTCTGTAGCCAACACTCCTTGGTGTCCTCTTCACAAGTAAACTTCACAAAAAAACCCACACAATTGTGTATTAGCTAAAAAGGGAATTCCACTTACAGAGACATGAATCTGAAGTATACAATAACAGTGCTAAATAAACAGACAATAAACTATATATTTTTTGCAACTGTGGTTACACAAATACATCTCACTATTCTCACAGTGTCCGATTAATCTAAAATATTTTTAATATCAGGCTTCATATCCTCCCCATCTCTCTTCTTTCAGTTTAATTCAATTTTATTCGTATAATGCTTTTAACGACATACATTGTCCCAAAGCAGCTTCACAGAAATATAAGGTCGTACCTGGCTACCTTGACCATTTTTGGATTGTACTGCTTGAGGAGCTCTAACAACGTCTGCATTGTCTTCCCAGTATCTATTATATCCTTTAGAATAAAACAAACTCCATTAAAAACAAAAAGCATAAATGCGCAAGTGATAAAGACATCATAGGGAATTTTATGTACTATAAATTCACTCATACCTCCACAATCAAGACATTCTTCAGTGAAACATGGAAAGAGATAAATAAACAAACAAACAAATAAATAAATAAATAAATAAATAAAGTCAGTAATCATTTTCATGACACAGTGGTTTTCAAACACTTCCTGCTCCTTTAACTCTATTTCATTTGATCATTATGTTCATTATCTAGTCAGGGTTTCCCTAGGTTTTCAGAGGGCTTAGGTGCTGTCTGGGTTCCTGGGGTGGTGGACGTTATTTATGCCATCTGGCAGACGCCCTTATCCAGAGCATACATCTCATTTATACAATTTACATACATCTCATTTATACAACTGAGCAGTTGATGGTTAAGGGCCAACAGTGGCAGCTTGGTGGTGCTAGGATTTGAACTCATGACCTTCTGGTCAGAAGTCCAATTGCCTTAACCACTGAACCATCACTGAAATTATTCGAAGGACATTTTAAGCTTTTCAACTCAAACTCTTACCATATTTGTGAAAGAAAACTGGCAACACTTATTCTATTGGTAGTCAAAAGTCTATTCATTTAACTAAATAACATTTGAGATTTAATTAAAACGAATGCCTTTTTAATGTTCATTGTGCAAAAAAAACACTTAGATGCTGTGCCTAAGCCTTTCTATGGCAAGGAAAACCCTGCTCTTTCTCTAAACTTTCTGTACTTGAAGCACATGAATAAAAACAAAAGTAGCAGTTGCATGCTTCTTCTCACTTACCTTCCCTGTAAGTGTGGACAGATCATCTCCACCAATCACCTTAATCTCGCCTGTGGATTGGTCATTCTATAAATAAAGAAAGAAGGAAAGAAAGAAAGAAATGAATAAAAGGTGAGTAACAATTTACATTACTGGCACTAATATGTGGGAACTTGGATTTTACATTAGCACTAAAGGCTGTTTCACACCGAACATGCATGTGATGTGCATCACATACAACATACACTTCCATTATACACACCAGCTCCATGAAACGGACAAACACATGAGCACTTGTTTTAATCAGTTTCTGTGGAGCTGAATTCCAACTTCTTTCAAAATGTACTGTGACCGGCCTTTATATTAAAAAAAAAAAAATTACAACCTGCAATCAGGCTGTAGAGAATTTCAAAAGAGTTTTGCAGAAAATGGTCTTGTATCTGGTAGGTGTCCTGATACAATAGTAATCACATGCGTTTACATTTAAATTCTTGTGCATCTGCAGACAGATACTGAAATCCACTAGCTGCACTCTGCGTTTAATATGCAGATTAGCACATTACAGTCTGGCAACAGCTTCCTGTTTTGTTCTTTATTTTTAGTTGCTTTAGAAGAATGTCACCACATCAAAAAAATGTATAGTTTTCAGCAGTGTTTAATGTTGTTAACATCAATAAAAGGTTTCAGCTTCTGCATTTTGGAAAAAGGGTTGAAATCCTGGTAAGTATGAGACACGTAAATGACCAACCCTGCATCTCAATTTGCCCACTTATACTATGCACTGTTTTTGTGCATGTGTGAAGAATAAATACATATGTTTGAGTGTGTATTAAGAGAGTATGCAAGTACCAGGACATACCAACACATCATGTAACGGAAGAAAACATGGTCACCGTAAAACGCCTCGCTGCATTTCAGCTTTTCTTCGTGCATTATTCCTTATATAATTTATACTATATAGTTTAGTTTACCATTCCAGCGATTTATTTTTTTACACCCCTCTAAAATGTGTCGTGAAATGCCTCCTCCCACACACGAGGAGTTGTGGACAAAATTAGCTGAAAAAAAGTACAAACGGATCCACACTTAAAAAATCTACCAGAAATAGTTAACCACCCGGGTACCTTTAGGACACTCGTTTCAACATGTTACAATTTGGGACACACTCATTCTGAGCTCAGATACTATGTCGGTGAACTCAGATGCAGCACAATTGTAATTTAGGTCATTTACATAGGCTGACTTGACGTACACTAGGTACAATACAGGTGAACATTAAATAAATAAATAAGTAAATTGTAGTTTTTTTTTTACTTGGTAGCTTTTGAGGCGAATAAAGTCCACAGTCATTGGAATGGAGCGATCACTGTTGCGGTTCAGTGCTTTGATGTAGTCCAGCAGGTCTGCAAAGAACTTGTAGCCCCCTTTGAGCACACAGAGGGCAACAATGTGGTGTCCCCCCATATCCTTCATGATTTCTCTGGCCAGTCGCTCAGTCCTGCAGGAATCAGGGCACAGTGAGGCAAGTCAAGATTGTATCAGTTTTCTGTACTAAGACAACACAATTCACGCAAGCAAAGGTCATTTAATCTCGGTCATTTAGTCATTTAAATTTTAAACTGTACACTTGTCCTGGTTACTCAACGTTCTCATGACCGAGATAAGTCTTTCTCTGGGTTTAAGAGAGAAGGACAAGGGCTAAGGGAGTGTTAGATGTTTGCCAAATACCTGTCCATGATTAGTCCATGAGGTATATAGACACGTTCCAGGTCAGAAGCATAGTGCTTTGGTATGCAGAAGAGGTCGAGATCATAACCCTGCTCATCATCGCTGATCTGAAATTCACAAATTAAAT
Source organism: Ictalurus punctatus (assembly GCF_001660625.3). Lineage (NCBI taxonomy): Eukaryota > Metazoa > Chordata > Actinopteri > Siluriformes > Ictaluridae > Ictalurus > Ictalurus punctatus. The sequence goes on along the minus strand of NC_030423.2, from coordinate 11,598,306 downwards.
ACCTGGTTAATAGTGCAGCAGACAGAACTCAAAGGGTGAGAAAGAAGCTAAAACACACACACACACACACACACACACACACACACACACAGAAGTAGGACAGTAGGGCAAGAGTTCAAATGGTCATTAACCCATCAGTCAACTCGAGTCATCTAGGCTACGCAGTAACGTACAAAATCTACGTTGTCTTTCCAAGGACATTTAAGGAATAGCCATGAAAAGCCTTATCACACATTAGTAAGCCTGGTGGTAATTTTACCTCGTTGCTGTCTCCCTGATAAAGTGACTAAGGAAGAAAACACTGAGTCAGAGCCTTTCATTGCTGGTTGCTATGTTTGCAGGAAAAAAAGAAAGAAAAAGTGCCACCCCATAAGAACAGCGCCTTAATGTACAATTCAGCACAAAAGCAGAACATGGGTTGTTCGCCTGACTGAGTTTGCCTTTTGATCTTCATGTCCAAGCAGAACGTAATACTGATAATGTCAGGATCCAGAATGAGAACTGTAGGATGTGTATGGTCAAATGTGTGAGAGAGACTTATTTCACGAGCACGATGCAACCGGGACACTTTGACTGGCAAGCAAAATCACCAGACCTCAATCCAATAGCTAAGTTGCTGGAACAGCAGGTTTAAAGGGAACCCTGACTATGAAGACTTGTATGGCTTATTAGATTAACCCTCACATCCGATATACAAGTCCGCTATACAAAAACACTCTGGATGTCAGTTTTAAAATAAATAAATAAAATCCTTGCACTCGTAGGCCGCCACTGCCGTTTATGTCGCAATGCATTCTGGGTAGTGATGTCAAATGGTTGCAACGGTCTTGAGTCTCCAGGGACCCCACAGCGACATAAACATGTCTTCGGCCTTTTCAATTTGAACCCGAGCGTAACACGAGTGAAGCAGCTAATATAGAAGACATTACTCACAACGTACATCAAAAAGACGACGATCGGCGGGTGCGCCAGTGAGCAGGCATGGAGTAGGTTGTGTTTGTGATGGTCTCCGTTAAATTTAGATAAAATAGTTCTCTTTTTGGGACGCTATGATTTGAAATAGGCATTAAAACATCACTTGCTTAGGGTGTCTTGCTTTTGCATAACTTTTTTTTGTTGTTACCATAGCACAAAAATGGCAAAAAGTATGCAACAATACACATGCACGGGAAGGAGCGTTGCTAATAGGCCTGGCAGTGACCAGAAAATCACCGGAGAAGCAAACAGAAGTGACTGATATGAAAACAAATTTTGTGATTTATATATTGGAATGTTTTAATATACTCTTAGTTAATAGGTTAATGGTCTCTCTCTATCTAGATACATCTCTCCTTATACTCGGCAACAGCATGATCAGTTGCTTTTTTTTAATCCAACGTATTGTCTTGATAGTACTCTAAATTGTAAAGCATGCCTATACGTTCCCATTTACCGCAAGGTCAACTTTTAACAGAACTGATTCTACAGAGTAAAGATCAACTGTGCCCTATGCCATAAAGGCGTCCTGTTTCAACACTGCATTAAATGTTTTCAAACCAAGTGAACTCTGAATTTGTCATATGACCGACACCAGAAAGAAAGCGTTCTCTCTCTCACCATCGCTCTCTGGGATTAGTTCTCCTTCTTTTTGGTTGCAGTATTCTTTGCCAAGTGTCAAGCTACTATTTGCGGTCCATAGTTCTCAAACCTCAACACACAAACGACCCTTATCTGAAACTTAAAGGTGACCAATGAGATCAAGGAGGAGGTTACTCAGTGCAAAAAATGATCGCCCCTTCTCAAGGCACAGTTTGTTTATTACTAATTTGGTCGTGCATCAAATTCAATATTAGTAAGCAAAGTTTATTTGTACACAATAACTGTCAAATTGTTATTTAAATGAGCGTATATTCCGAAAACTACAAGGTCTATGAGTAGGATGGAGTTTTGCCTATAATATTTCATGACATTAGCTTTGGTTAGCGTTCCGGCTGAACACTTTTTCATTAGAAATCACACTAAAGAAATACAATAAACAAGCAAATAAATGAATAAATAAACCCCACGACACTGAAACAGTCAACTGGCTGGGAGTTATAAAACTACATATACACTTTATGCAGTTGCAAAAAAAATAAGCATGCATCATTCTTTACATATTTGAGTGTTGGACCAATTTTCTTATCCAAATTTTTTACAAATCACATATTAAACTGGGCTTTGGGAGGAAGGGGAGCTCCCTCTCTCTTATTTTATAAGTGCCATAAATTTGAGAACACGTTCAACATGTGGGTCATTATATCAAGTTCATGTTACTGACATCATGGCAATGTGATTAAAACAGACGTGGATACATCTGTGGCTGTGTCAAGGGTTTCATTTGACTAAGTACAATTGGGTGGCTGGGTTTTCTCAAAAATAACTTAACACACAGTAAAACCGTTTAACTAGCAAAAAGAAGACATTTTGCTTTGATCAACACTACTCTACCGGTCAAAAGTTTGGGGACGCTTGAATGAAACGTTTCTCATGATCTTAAAAAAAAAAAAAAAAAAAAAAAAAAAAAAAAAACCCTTTTGATCTGAAGGTGTACGGTTAAATGTAGGGCTGCAACTAACGATTATTTTCATAATCGATTAGTTGGCTGAGTATCTTTCCGGTTAATCGATTGGGTTCTTTTCTGTTTTGGGCAAACAGTTATGTAAAGTTTTAGTCGTAAGTTTATATTTGCAACACTCAGTTTGTGGATTTTATTTTAAATAAACAAACAAACAAAAAAATGGTACTGAAAGAAAAGAACCCAATAGACACAGATGCACACCAGAACATATTATTAATTTAGGACTGTAGTTTAATTCTGTGCTTTTGTGCATCCATAAAAAAAAATTATGCATAAATACTTGTACATAATATAAACTAAAATAAATGGATAAAATAAAGTTAAAATTTTATATTATACATATAATATATACACATTATAATTATATATAAATAAAATAAATATATAATATATATATTTATTTTATATATACATATATTATAATATATATAAAATAAATATATAAATATATACACATTATAATTATATATATACATATACACACACACACATACATACACACACTAAATTAAATGTAATTATTTAATAAATTACTAGTATATATGCTTTATTTTAGTTTACATTATATAATAGTATTTATGCATTATTGTTTATGGATGTACAAAAAGCACAGAATTAAACTACAGTCCTAAATTAAAATAAAAACCTCACTTTCACTGCACCTTGTGGTTTCTGTTACTCGCTGCCTTTAGACATTGTTTACTTTAGACATTGTTTACTTTTGATCATAGTGTTTTAATTAGACATTAAAGATCTTACACGCACTCCCACCGTGTATCACCGTGCATGATCAGCAACACGGCCTCGTTACTAACATCACTTCTGTTATAATGAACAACAGAATTTACACTGCAAGCGCGCGAATACAGCACAATGACAAACTGGAATTAAACTAAACCTTTTAAGCAACTTGCACAAGTTTCCCCTGCCCCTTACACACAGTGGAGCATTTTGGATATAAATATAACTTTGTGCTCATGCACCACTGATTGATCTCCACGGTGTTTAATATTAAATGCCCGTTTAAACATTCTTCTGATTGAGACTTAGGTCATATTGGGAATAAAAGGTAACATTGACAAACAGTAAACTGAAGAAAGTCATTGTCTGTGACTCTGGGTATTAGGCTAAAGCTAACGGCATCAACTTACGTGCGTATGACTTCATGCGCCGTTGACTAGGAAGCGGCTTATACTTCCAGTTAGAAAAAAAAAAGATGCTAGTGTTATAGTTGAGATGATATTACCTTTCTAAAATAAGCAGACAAGATGGTAGAATACCTAGTGCATAGTGTAAGTGTATATATAGTGTATATTTCATTTGGGACACAACTTTATTATTCACTCCCTGAAGCGTGTTTTCGGAACAGAAGTAACATAATGAGTAAATCTCCCCCATGCAGCGCACAGACTAACTAATCGATTATGAGATTCATTGATAAGGATTTTCATAATCGATTACTATCAATTAGTTGTTGCAGCTCTACTTAAATGTTTGAAATCGGTGTTGTGGACAAAAATATAATTGTGCCAACTTATTCGTTTCTTGTATTAGAAAACTAACATTTCACTTACAAAAAAAATGTAAAAAAAAATTTAAACAGATAAATTGGAGCATCAGTGGGAACTCCTTTAATACCATTTAAAAAGCATCTCGGGGGAATCCTCAAGACATCAGTTGAGAAAATATGAAGAATACATTTCTGAAAATTCTAGGCATAAAAAGCACTGACTTTGAAGATGCTAAAATACTAAATTATTTTGGATTTTTTTTTTTATCACAACATAATTCCCATAGTTCCTACAACGTTTTGATGACTTACAGTGTGGGGGGAATAAAAGAGAATGTCTCTAAACCTTTGACTGGTAGTGTGTGCACACATTTGCCTTTTGATTTGTTTGTAGGAAAAAGAGAAAGCCAATTCTCTGTAAAAGCAGTGTGAAACGGTATTGCATCATCATCAGTACTCTAGGCTTTACACTGAATTTAAACTGTAGTGTCAGAGCGCAATGTAACCCATTATATTACATTATAGGTTGTAATATAATGACCTGCATACGCATATTTATTTATCTATGGGAATTTAGACTTGTATATAATGTGTTTAGGTTAATTTTAATGGCTTTTTAAACGTAAACTAATCCTGGTTGTGACTAATTTAAGATCACACAGTTTTACTACATGGAATGATCTGGGATTGATTTAATTTAATGGATTAAATGGTGCTTCACACACACACACACACACACAGAGAGACGCACACAGACGCAGCAGTAGCTCCGAGCCTGATTTCTGTATTAAAATTATTATTCGGATGTGTTTTCCATTGACAGAATGGATGATTAAGGTATGTTAAGAGCAGTAGCAGAAGCAGCAGTGTTTAGCCACCATGTGCTATGCGTGCTAAAAACAGGCGCGTGCCCCGAGGCCCCAAAGCTATACGTGCTATGCTAACGACACAAAACATGCAACACGACAATGATACACTTCGAACAAGTTATTCAAGAAACATGACATTTTCAGTCACATTTGGTTTTGCAGTAAGGTTAAGTGTAATGCGAAGGTGTGAAATGCTTGTAGCTGTAGCACGGAGCAGAGTTACCTAGCGGACCATGACATGAGAGCAGATAGACGCTGTGGAGAAACAGCACACGGTACACAGCAATACATACCACCACACAGGAGCTGCTGGACGCCATGGCCAAACTGTTAACAGTGTGAAATTCACCGCGTGTACTCGGTCCAGTGCAACCCGGTTTCTCTTTCAGCCCGGGAAGCGGAACTTCCGACAGCTCTGCTGAACGCAGTCTGGAGCTCTTTCGCGCGGCTCAGGGCGTGTTTAGCGACTCTAAAGGCACAAACAGAACTGGAGACCAGGCTGTGATTGGTGAGCGCAGGCTCACGTGCGATTCTAGACTTTATCCCATAAGGGAACTCAGACCCCAAGGTGGCATTTGCAAATAAATAAATAAATAAATAAATAAATACATAAATAAAATAGAAGAGGAAGAGGAAATAAGTACTTCTGCAACTGAATGCAAAGTGCAGCTGAATGCATGGTCACTGTTGCATGTATGTGTGTGCAGTACATCACTGTCAATCTGGAAACGTGCAATGTTAGTTGGTATCACTGAATGAATGAATTGCTGTTGACAATAAGACGAGCCAAAGCAAGAGGATCTTCCTGTTCAGCTGGCAACATGAAGGGCCGCCATCTTTTTCATCTCCCCCTCACATCTTGTGATAATCGAGTAAAAGGGGTGCCTTCTTAAGCAGACAGGTGAGAGAGAGAGAGAGAGACTTTATTAAAAAAAATACATCATTTTAATATTCAAGATTACCTATTGAGTGGTGGGTAATGTGACACTTTTTTGGTGATGAGTGGGTTATATTCATTCATTCATCTTCAGTAAGAGCTGGTCAGTCATGGTGGATGTTTCAGATCAAAAGATGGACATTAGAAGATACAGTGCCCTCCACTAATATTGGCACCCTTGGTAAATATGAGCAAAGAAGGATGTGAAAAATTGTCTTTACTGTTTAACTTTTTGAGCTTTTGTTTGACCAAAACAAATCATAAAAAAAATACTCTGCTCTCATGGATATCGATCAATTGCAAACATAACAGGTTTAGCCAAAAAACAAAACAAAACAACACAACACTTTGTTAAATATAGGTGTGCAACAATGATTAGCACCCTTATGAATTCATAGTGAAAAATATATTTGAAGTATATTAATCTATATTTTTTAATAATAATAATAATAATAATAATAATAATAATAATAATTTTAGTACACCTGGGTGACTAGGAACAGGAAATTGTTTGCCCAACACAGGGTTATAAATATGAGGTAACACATGGGCCAAAATCCCCTAGTCATTCATAACAATGGGTAAGACCAAGGAATATAGCTGTGATGTGTGGCAAAAGGTTGTTGAGCTTCACAAAATCTGAAGTGGCTATAAGAAAATAGCTAAACCATTGAAAATGCCCATTTCGACCATCAGGGCAATAATTAAGAAGTTCTAGTCAACTGGAAATGTTATGAATAAAGAATTGCACGTGTGTCTATATTGTCTCAACGCACTGTGAAGAGGATGGTTTGAGTGGTCAAAAAAGCTCCAAGGATCACAGCTGGAGAATTGCAGAAGTTAACTACGTCAAAAAGTCTCAAAAAATACTATCTGAAGTCACCTACATCACGACAAGTTGTTTGGAAGGGTTTCAAGAAAAAAGCCTTTACTCTCATCCAAAAACAAAACTCAAGCATCTTCAGTTTGCCAGACACTACTGTAACTTCAAGTGGGATCGGGTTCTATGGTCAGATGAAACCAAAATAGAGCTTTTTGGAAATAAAAACCAGAGGTGATTTTGGCGCATTCAGAGAGGTAGCCATATGGAATAGTACCTCAAGCCCATGGAGAAATATGGTGGTGGCTCTTTTTGGAGCTGTTTTTCTGCCAGAGGACCTGGACATTTTGTTAGGATACATGACATCATGGACTATCAAATATCAACAGATATTAAATGAAAACCTGACTGCCTCTACCAGAAAGGTTCAAAATGGGCCATGCTTGGATCTTCCAGCAGGACAATGATACAAAACATATCAAAATCAACACAGAAATGGTTTACTGACCACAAAATCAAGGTCCTGCCATCGCCATCCCAGTCCCCTGACTTGAAACACAAAGAAAACCTGTGGGGTGAACTGAAGAGGAGAGTCTACCACAGCATGGACCTCGAAATTTGAAGGATCTGGGGAGATTCTGTATGGAGGAATGGTCTCAGATCCCCTGCCATGTATTCTCCAACCTCATCAGTCATTATAGGCGAAGACTCAGAGCTGTTATCTTGGCAAAGGGAGGTAATACAAAGTATTGACAAAGGGTGCCAATCAATTTTGCACACCTATATTTAACAAAGATTCTTGTTTGGATAAACCCATTTTTTGTTTGCAACTGTTTGATATCCATGAGAGCAGGGAATTTTTGTGAATTATTTTACAACTAAAGATCAAAAGGTTTAACAAAAAATCAATTTTGCATAGCGTTCTTTACTCACTTACCAAACAGAGTAAACAGAGTGTTTAAACAATTAATAGCTCTGAATTTCTACACTTAGTTTGAGACATGAGTTTCACCTGTGAAGACAAAAGTATAAAACAACACGAAGACAAGTGAGATGCATGTGGATAAAAGCAAGCCATTTTGGAGCAGAGAAAAGAGGGAAAAAATCCATCAGAAACATTGCACAAGCATTGGGTATAGCCAATACAACAATTTGGAATGCCCTAAAAAAGAAACTACTGGTCTACCAACACCCAGACATCAAACAACCTGGCCAAGGAAAACAGCAGCAGTTGATAAACCTTGTGAAGAAAAACCCCAAAACAACTGTTAGTGACATCACAAACAACCTTCACGGGGCAGGGGTGAAGATATCACAATCCACCATTCGAAGAAGACTTTGAGAGCTGAAATATAGAGACCATACCACAAGATGCAAACCACTCATGAGCAGTAAGAATCAGAAAGCCAGATTGGAAGTCCCAAAGAAATACAGAGATGAGCCACAAACGTTCTGGAACCAAGATGAACCTCCACCAAAGTGACATGAGGGGCAAAGTTTGGAGAAAGAAAGGATCTGATCATGATCCAAAACAAACAAGCTCCTTTGTTAAGCACAATGGAGGTAGTGTCATGGCCTGGGCTTGTATGGCTGCTTCTAGAACAGGCTCACTAATCTTTATTGATGATGTAGCTCATAATGGTATCAGCAGAATTAATTCAGAAGTCTACAGAAACATTTTATCTGCTAATTTACAGAAAAATGCATTCAATCTAATTGTTAGGAACTTCATCACACAGCAAGACAATGACGCAAAACACACTGCCAACACAACAAAGGACTTCATCGGGGGGGGAAGTGGAAGGTTTTACACTCACCAGAGCTTAACCCATCTGTGCATGTACTTCAGCTCCTGAAGAGGAGACTGATGGGAGAACCCCCCCTCAAAACAACCACTGAAAGAAGCTGCAGTGCACACCTGGAAAAGCATCACAACAGAAGAATACAACAGTTTTGTGATGTCAGTATGTTGCTGGCTTGATGCAGTTATTGCAAGCAAGGGATATGCAACCACATATTAAGTGTTATTTGCTTTAATTTACTTCAATACGCATCTATTCCTATACTATTGCTCACCTAAAAATTCAGTTCAAGTGGCTGTCATTTCAACCATATACAGCTGGTGCAGTACACAATGAAATGAAACATTGCCCCAGGATCATGGTGCTACATAAAAACACACTAACCACATGAGACGAGACAGAACTAAATAAGTTCTACACATTTTTACATAAAGTACATGTGCAAACAACACAGGACAGTACTACTAAAATAGGACAATAGGCACAGTGACAGTGTAGCACCGAACAATACACAATTTTAATGTAGAAGCGTCCAATATAACAGGTAGCGCAAAAGATAGGTGCAAAAGAGTAACAATATAATTTAAAAAAGGTATAAATGTAAATATAACATGTTATGACTTAGTACTCAGCAGATTAGCTTATACCAGATATGGACATAGCAGTTATTGCAGTAGCAGTCAGGTAAAGTGTATAATAGTGACAAGAAATGAAATACTATATTTTTTATAAATACAGTGGCAGCAAAAATGCAATAGATCAATGCAGGAATGTGCAAACGTTGCAATGGGAGTAGGTTCAATTCTCTGTGTGTGTGTGTGTGTGTGTGTGTGTGTGTGTGTGTGTGTGTGTGTGTGTGTGTGTGTG